>NW_026693622.1:0-65324 GCF_021218885.2 Marmota monax
AAGGCAATATCACAACAGACACTACAGAAATACAGAAGACAATTAGAAATTATTTTGAAAACCTATATTCCAATAAAATAGAAGACAGTGAAGACATCGATAAATTTCTTAAGTCATATGATTTGCCCAGACTGAGTCAGGAGGATACTCACAACTTAAACAGACCAGTAACAATAGATGAAATAGAAGAAGCAATCAAAAGACTTCCAACCAAGAAAAGCCCAGGACCGGATGGGTATACAGCAGAGTTTTACAAAACCTTTAAAGAAGAATTAATACCAATACTTTTCAAGTTATTTCAGGAAATAGAAAAAGAAGGAGCTCTGCCAAATTCATTCTATGAGGCCAACATCACCCTGATTCCGAAACCAGACAAAGACACCTCAAAGAAAGAAAACTACAGACCAATATCTCTGATGAACCTAGATGCAAAAATCCTCAATAAAATTCTGGCGAATCGGATACAAAGGCACATCAAAAAAATTGTGCACCATGATCAAGTAGGATTCATCCCTGGGATGCAAGGATGGTTCAATATACGGAAATCAATAAATGTTATTCACCACATCAATAGACTTAAAAATAAGAACCATATGATCATCTCGATAGACGCAGAAAAAGCATTCGACAAAGTACAGCATCCCTTTATGTTCAAAACATTAGAAAAACTAGGGATAACAGGAACTTACCTCGACATTGTAAAAGCTATCTATGCTAAGCCTCAGGCTAGCATCATTCTCAATGGAGAAAAATTGAAGGCATTCCCCCTAAAATCTGGAACAAGACAGGGATGCCCTCTCTCATCACTTCTATTCAATATAGTTCTCGAAACACTGGCCAGAGCAATTAGACAGACGAAAGAAATTAAAGGCATAAAAATAGGAAAGGAAGAACTTAAATTATCACTATTTGCAGATGACATGATTCTATACCTAGAAGACCAAAAGGGTCTACAAAAAAAACTACTAGAACTAATAAATGAATTCAGCAAAGTGGCAGGATATAAAATCAACACGCATAAATCAAAGGCATTTCTGTATATCAGCGACAAAACTTCTGAAACGGAAATGAGGAAAAACACTCCATTCACAATATCCTCAAAAAAAATAAAATACTTGGGAATCAACCTAACAAAAGAGGTGAAAGATTTATATAATGAAAACTACAAAACCCTAAAAAGAGAAGTAGAAGAAGATCTTAGAAGATGGAAAAATATACCCTGTTCATGGATAGGCAGAACTAACATCATCAAAATGGCGATATTACCAAAAGTTCTCTATAGGTTTAATGCAATGCCAATCAAAATCCCAACGGCATTTCTTGTAGAAATGGATAAAGCAATCATGAAATTCATATGGAAAAATAAAAGACCCAGAATAGCAAAAGCAATTCTAAGCAGGAAGTGCGAATCAGGCGGTATAGCGATACCAGACTTAAAACTATATTACAGAGCAATAGTAACAAAAACAGCATGGTACTGGTACCAAAACAGGAGGGTGGACCAATGGTACAGAATAGAGGACACAGAGACTAATCCACAAAGCTACAACTATCTTATATTTGATAAAGGAGCTAAAAGCATGCAATGGAGGGAGGATAGCATCTTCAACAAATGGTGCTGGGAAAACTGGAAATCCATATGCAACAAAATGAAACTGAATCCCCTCCTCTCGCCATGCACAAAAGTTAACTCAAAGTGGATCAAGGAGCTAGATATCAAATCAGAGACTCTGCGTCAGATAGAAGAAAAAGTTGGCTCCGATCTACATATTGTAGGGTCGGGCTCCAAATTCCTTAATAGGACACCCATAGCACAAAAGTTGATAACAAAAATCAACAAATGGGACTTACTTAAACTGAAAAGTTTTCTCTCAGCAAGAGAAACAATAAAAGAGGTAAATAGGGAGCCTACATCATGGGAACAAATTTTTACTCCTCACACTTCAGATAGAGCCCTAATATCCAGAGTATACAAAGAACTCAAAAAATTAAACAATAAGAAAACAAATAACCCAATCAACAAATGGGCCAAAGACCTGAACAGACACTTCTCAGAGGAGGACATACAATCAATCAACAAGTACATGAAAAAATGCTCACCATCTCTAGCAGTCAGAGAAATGCAAATCAAAACCACCCTAAGATACCATCTCACTCCAGTAAGATTGGCAGCCATTATGAAGTCAAACAACAACAAGTGCTGGAGAGGATGTGGGGAAAAGGGTACTCTTGTACATTGCTGGTGGGACTGCAAACTGGTGTGGCCAATCTGGAAAACAGTATGGAGACTCCTGGGAAAGCTGGGAATGGAACCACCATTTGACCCAGCTATTGCCCTTCTTGGACTTTTCCCTGAAGACCTTAAAAGAGCGTACTACAGGGATACTGCTACATCGATGTTCATAGCAGCACAATTCACAATTGCTAGACTGTGGAACCAACCCAGATGCCCTTCAATAGATGAATGGATAAAAAAAATGTGGCATTTATACACCATGGAGTATTACGCAGCACTAAAAAATGACAAAATCATAGAATTTGCAGGGAAATGGATGGCACTAGAGCAGATTATGCTTAGTGAAGCTAGCCAATCCCTAAAAAACAAATACCAAATGTCTTCTTTGATATAATGAGAGCAACTAAGAACAGAGCAGGGAGGAAGAGCAGGAAGAAAAGATTAACATTAAACAGATACATGAGGTGGGATGGAAAGGGAGAGAAAAGGGAAATTGCATGGTAATGGAGGGAGACCCTCATTGTTATACAAAATTACATATAAGAGGTTGTGAGGGGAATGGGAAAATAAACAAGGAGAGATATGAATTACAGTGGATGGGGTAGAGAGAGAAGATGGGAGGGGAGGGAGGGGGGATGGTAGAGGATAGGAAAGGTAGCAGAATACAACAGTTACTAATAGGGCATTATGTAAAAATGTGGATGTGTAACCGATGTGATTCTGCAATCTGTATTTGGGTTAAAATTGGGAGTTCATAACCCACTTGAATCTAATGTATGAAATATGATATGTCAAGAGCTTTATAATGTTTTGAACAATCAATAAAAAAAATTAAAAAAAACAACTGCAATGATCCACTTGAATCAAAGTGTGAAATATGATATGTCAAGAACTATGTAATGTTTTGAACAACCAACAACAAAAAATAAATAAAAATAAATTAATTAAAAAAAAACTGCAATGATCTATAGGTTAATTTGGAAAGAAATGCAATCTTTGTAATGTCAAGCCTCTTGGTACATGAACAAAGATGGGATTTCTCCTTTTGAAATCATCTCTACTTCTCTCAAATTGCTTTCAATTTTCTGTGTAAAGATTTGCACATCTTTCATTGGAATTATTTCCAGATATATGATGTTTTATTATACTACTTAAGTGGATTCATTTAAAATTTTTATTTTGCAATTACCTTTTCCTAACATATAAAAATATGACACTAATTATATTGAGAAATGTTTTTGCTTCACTCTCTATTTTTAAAGTACTTTTGTAGTTGTAGATGGACATAATACTTTTATTTTATTTATTTGTATGTGGTGCTGAGAATCAAAACCAGTGCCTCACACATCAGGCAGGAGCTCCACCACTGAGCTACAACCCCATCTCTATCACTTTTAAATTCTAAAAGTGTCCACTTTTAAAATATATATATTCTTATTTTTAGTGCCTCATCCATGCTAGATGAGTGCTATACCACCGAGCCACAAGCCCAAACCTAAATACTTGTATTCAATAGTATACTTAGACAATTCAAGATTTCATTGGTTTTCCATTCTGCTGATATTTCTTCCAGTTTAATGAAGTTTCCTTAATATACTGACATACTAGTATTACAATGAATGGGTGTTAAATTTCTAAAAACATTTTTATGGTACCATTTTTTTATTCCTCTCTGAATATGACAATAAGAATTGGTTTTGTGAACACATAATTGATCTTTGAATCCCAACCTCATTGTAATATTTTATATATTGATGGAAATGACTTGCTCTTATTTTCTGGAGTGTTTCTGCATGTATGTCCATGATGGATATTAAAACTTTTTCTTTTCTTGTGAAGTCTTTGCATGTTTTAGAATCTGGGTTCTAAGTGGACCTCATAAAACCAGCTGAAACTCTGTCCTAAGAGTTTAAGATTGGTATTAGTGTTTCCTCAACTGTTCAGTAGAACTGTCCAGGAGGGTAACCTGGGCCTGGACCTCTTTATGACAGTAATAATATTAATTATCATTTAATTTTATTAATAAATAGAGAGTTCATATTTTGCACTTCTTATGTGAGATATGGTGAACTATTTTTCCAGGAAGCTTCATTATCAGTGGAATGACTTTGATACTTTATGTCTCTTTGAAGTTCATTAAATTATTTTCTTTATTATTTCTTCTTTCTACACTTTTGGGTGTTTAATATTTACTCTCTGTTATCTCCTTGAAATACTTGTCAATTATTCAGTCATTCTTCTGTATTTAGGGCCCAAAACACTATAAACAATATTTAATGCATCTATAATTTTAGTTATGTCTCATTTTTCCATTAGTATTCAGTTTAGAATAGTCTATTAATTTTCATTGTAATTAACTCATTCTTTTCATAGATTTATGGGTTTTTATTTATCTTTTTGTTATTGACTTCTGGCTTAATTGCATAATGGTCAGAATACACTACTAAATTATTTCAAACCTTTGAAATTTATACTTGGACCATGACCAATTTTGGCAAATGATCCACCTGCACTTGAAACAGTTGTGTACTTTGTCAATAGCTGGTTCAGTATTCTGTACGTTTATCAATCATACTGTTCAGATTCTACATCCTCATTGACTGATATGATGGCTTATTTTTATTGTTGAGCCATGTATGGTTACATTGTAAATTGGATTATTTTTTCCTTATACATATTTTACATTTTGTGCTTTACAAATATAAAAGCCATGTCATTAAATTCATATAAATTCATAATTATTTTATTTCTCTTATAAACTCCCCAATTCCATCATAGTGAAATGTTTTGTTTTTATTTCTAGCAATAATTCTCACCATAATTTCTTTTTCAGGTAGTAATAGAAATGTACTCAGTGTCTTTTCCATGTAACTTAGTCATATGTACAACTTTGCCAACCTATTACTGTTGCCCTTTCTGGAATACAATCTCAAGGTATGCTTCTGGAAAACAGCACACAATTGTTAATGGTGTTTACTCAAGTGAAAAATTCTTGAGTTTGTCTCCTCCTTCTGTGCTGGGAATGGCTCAAACCCAAGCTTCCCATAAGTTAGCACAGCACTCTATGCACTCACATATAGAGATATATATTTTTTTACACAGAATAGTATAAATGTTTCTGTGTGATTGACTTTGCTGTCCTGTTTTTACAATATAGAAAAGCATATCTGAATAGTTCTACTATATGTAATCTTTCAACGTTGGGATGTAAACAGAGCTAGAAAATTATATGCCCAAACCTCCCCAAATAGTCTTTTAAAATTGTTGAATTAATGTGGCTATTAATCTTGTTCAGCAATTTGATGCAAATACCTAAATACAAAAAGCTTTTTAGTGAGTACTACATGGGAAGAAAAAGGCTTAGGACTTTAGATAGTTTCTTGAAAATCAAAAACTAGTTGCATTTGATTAAAAACAAGGCATTCTTAAGCAATGCCAGAATACATACTCTACAATTATAATCAAAATTTTACATTTTTGCACATTGTATATAAATACACATCACAATGATGCAGTTAGAATTAATCCAAAATAAATACAAAATGAACAATGTTTAGATTTAGACCAAAAACTTAATTGCAATCTTTTAAAAATAACTTGATTAGATATTTAATCTCTTGTGCTAATTTACATTTATACAAATTTTAATTAAACATACTATATTCAGGTGCTAAGAATGTCTGCCATATCTATATTTAAAGTTACTACACTATAATTTTATAAATCAAAATATAAAACAAATGGTACTTTAATGAATAATGGAATCCTCTTCTGGATTACTTAATTTCTATTATGCCTTGCATTTTCATATGAGCGTATATATACATTTAATACATGCAATTATGGAGTCCTTTAAGAAAAGAAATGATCATAGACTAATAATGAATGAGGATTAACGTACGTAACAGAATGCCTGAATAACAACATGATTTTTTCCTGTCATAAAATCTGGAATCCTATTTTTAAAAAGGCTCTTAAATTCACAGTTATTAAATTACTGAAAATGATTTAGGTTATTTTAGCAATTATTTAAAAATGCAGATACCTTCAGCTTGCCAAATCACTAGTTAAAGATAATGGCATATTAAACATCCCTTATAAATACAAATCCCACTACTATTTTGAATGCTTTGTTAGACAGTCCATATGGGTAAAAAAGTAAGAATCATGTATTGGTTTGAAAGCATTTAGTTCAAATGTCTACAAAGAGAACTGTATTGATGAATATTCTTTCCCTAAACTCATCTGTTGCAGCTTCTATATTCCTTATTTCTCATCCCAGATAAATATTATATTTGATAGTTATGTGAAGATCTATGTTACCACTACATAATGTTTAATTCTATTCACACATACCTCATTTTAACATTACCCAGTGATCACTTCAACAATTTATTCTTTCAAATACATGCCACCTCTGAAAGACAATCGAGAGATCCCTAAGCATGTTAGCCATTCCTCATTAAAGAAAAACTTCCCTCCTCTGAAAATCACTTACTGTACCTTAATATTTTGTGTGTTTTTAAAATATAACTACTTAATTTTAAAAATGTGCCTGGGGATATCTTCCCCTTCTGATTTTCAAAAGTAAAAATAGCATATTCCAGAATTCACCCTAAAAAATCTAATTTTTCTTAGAAAGATATTGCTTTTCTAAACACAAGATGTCACTCAAATATGTTCCATAATTTGATAATGTAGACATTCTATCTGTGTTTAGTCTAAATCTAAAACTAAAGAATGACTGGGCAATACCAATGTTGCTTTGGATGTTTCTTAAGGAAATTAAGAATCTATATAATACAGTAAAGAAAAATGTTTTTTTAAACAATCTAATTTAGAAGGGGCATAGAATTAACTAAGTTTTAAAATGTTCTCATTTCCTCATTTGAAATTTCTTCTCTTTTAATATTATAATTTCATATTTCTTTCAAAAAAGGACTGAATTAAAATACAGTAATTGTTAAACTGTCTTCCAGAAAGTGAAATATCCTTAACATTTCTGTACAGGCCCATTTATCAGTATTGTGCAAGAGTTAGCAATTCATGGTACCAGGGTCACTTTTGCTTTTCCTGCAGAGTTGATGATGATGCATATCAAAATCATCCAAATGCCTCAAGAATCACCCACTCTGCTGCTGCCTTTGATTCTCTCTTGTTGTCTGCCTGCTCTGGCTGGGTGTGAAGCCAATTACTACTTCCTTCGTTATAAAAATAAATGGCAATTTTCCTCCTCCAATATTCAAAGCCACTGTTGGCCTAGTAAGCAAGTCTGAAATAATCTGAGAAGATAATTTAGTCTTTCTGCTGTTTGTTGCTGCACTCTTACTTCAGCTTCACCTGCCAAATGCATCCATGCCTTTCTTTCTGGATTTTCTTCAAAATTCTTGCAACCAACACATTTACATATCGAGGAACACATTATTTTTCCCCATAGCACTCAGTAGTTTTTAAGACATCCTGATATTGGCAATTACATCCCTTGCTATGACATTGATATGATTCTCCCCTTTTCCTTTCCCTATCTTAGGCTTAAAACCTTCTTTATTTCTGTCTAGACATGCTTTTATTGCTTTTTGCCTTTCATTTTCATGTTCAAATTGTTATAACAGTTAGTACAACTGCCATTGTTATAAAATTTGCCATTAACAAAGCAATCACATTATAATTCCAAACAGTGATTTTGTACAATTACATGGCTTTCTGGGCCCACTGGCAGATACTGATTGGATTATGCCATGGAGTGAAAGATTTGCCTGGGTCTGGATACCAGATGTTCCAGTAAAATTAGAGCTGACTGCTATACACACATATGAAGACTGCTGTGGCTGAGAAATGTACTGAGCTGGAAGCACTGCATAACCCACAATCCCTGTTCCTGGAGCTGGTGCCCAGACAGTACCTAGTGGCAGGTTAGGGAGGTTGGGCTGGATCTGTGACAGTGAGGTTGGAGGCACGATAAGCCATTGATGTGGTTGGCTATTATTTACTATTTATGAAGCTGGATTGATGTATTTGGGGACAACTAATTGGATAGTATAAGCTTGTAAAAATGGAACTGACATTTGCACTGGGGTTGTATTAACAACCACTGTCTTTGCTTCCTAAAGAGGCTTAATGCTTTTACTGAGATTCTGACTAACTGGTTGGGTTAAGATATTGGCTTTTGTGTCAGTAACAAATCAGACATTACAAAACTTTCTTTCAGGCACTTGAATCTGCTGGGCATTTGCCAGAAGTTCCAGAGGAATTGGGAGCAGTTTCCAGAGGAATACTTACCTATGAGAGTACCTTCAGTGTACAACAAATTCCACATGTGCACATATGTAGTTTGTGACTGCCTTTGTACGGTGTCTTGACTTTATGTCACCTGGTGAGATGTTTTTTCTATCCTCAATACTATATTTTATGTTTGCCTACATTGACATTCATAACTATTATTCATTCATTATATTAAGATTGTTTGGAAAATCGTTCATTTTCCTACTGAAGAATATTCTATCCACCCCAATACTGCCTTTATTTATTTTTTTCTATTGCAAATTATATCACTAAGGCAATACTTACAAGTCTTTTGGCACCCCCTTTCTCAAGGGCACTCTCCAAGTGTGGAGACACTGGCTGAGAAGGTGTGAGAATACACAACTTTGTGTGATGATGCCAAAGTTCTTTAAAATGGTTCTGAAACTCTCCAACATTTCAGGTTATGCTGACCTGCATCCATGTTGATGACAGTTACTATCTATTCCCTAACTGTGGCAAATGGAGTAAAAACTAAATGGTATTTCATGGTGAATTAGGAAATAGCACAGACTGCAGATGAGAGGAGTTCTTATTTAATTCCACAGGGAGAGGACTGGGCTGCTCTAGAAGACATACTGCAAACACTGTCTTAAATTTAGAAATCAGAACTCAGATAATTGTTACATGGACATAAATTAATGCATTTGATTAAACAGAAAAGAAAGTCAGACTTTTTATGACAAATGATAATTATTTAACTATTTATTTTGAAAGTGAAAGCCAGCTTTTACCAACTAGGTTACATGGGTAAAAATACACTAATGGAACAAGGTAAATTGTACCCCAAGATTTTACTGAAATACAAACAAACACATAACACACATTATACACACAGTGAACTGTATAAAAAATAACTATGTTATGCTTGCAAAATAACATGAAATTAATAATTCCATTTTCTTGCCCAGGTGAAAGAAAAGCAGGAATACTTATTTGTTTTGTTGGGATTTTTATTTTTTTAAACTTTTTAGCACAAATAATGCCTTTTTCATATACATTCAAAAAACCTGAAAAAAACATAAATGGCTCTAACGAGAGGATAATGAATTCTTTTGCAAGTTAGGTGGTTTCCTAAAAAATTGTTCTTAAAAAATTCCACAAAGACTTGATTGAGTTGTCAACAGAAAAATAATTAAACAGGATTTTTTTGTGATAAACAGCAATGATTTTTGGTTCACTGAATAGAATAAGCTTTTTAATAACAAAAATTGTGTACATGAACACTGCAACTGATCTTGCAATTTGACTCAAAGCCAAAGTCTGCTGGACAAAAGGACATCACCCAAATGCATGATCTAGAGTGGGGAAAATGGAATAGAAATACAGTTCAGAAAAAAAAGACGGACAATGTAAAATTCCCAGTTATCAATGTTTTCATACAGTTTTAAGTAGATTCTGATGGCAGACAGTTTATCTTTTACTATTAGATACACTAGAAACTGAGCAGAAAGGATCACTTCAAAACATAAATATATGAAATATACCATAAAATTATATCTTTGAGACTGTTCACACATTTAGAAAACAATTCTAGAAGATACTAATGTTCAAGGTCCTGACACAGCTTCCATCATCTCTCTCTGGAAGCACTGAGCTTGGTGTGTGCAGCCTGCTAGCATAGGCCCTGGCAGGTAAGGCTGCATTTTCAGCAGGAATAACATTTTCACTTGGGTTTCATGTTTATCTGGGGGAGCCTGAGGCCTGGGGATGCAATAGAGATAGTCAAGAGATTCTTTGTTTTCATCTCCATGATATTATTTACCACATTCCCACACTTACTACTAATAATGAGTGATTTTCAGCAATGGTACAGAAAAAAGACATAGAGACAAACCTACATACCTTCAGACATCTATCTGATCCTTCACAAAGGCACAAAACATAAACTGGAGAATAGATAGAATTTTTAAACAAATGGTTATCCATATGTAGAAAAATAAAACAAAACCCCTTATCTCTCACCCTGCACAAAAATCAACTCAGAATCAATCAAAGCCCTAAGAATTAGATAATAAATTATGCAACTCCTAAAAGAAAACACAGGGTAGATACTCCATTTTTAGGCACAATAACTTTCTCATTAGAACCTCTAAAGCTTAGGAAATAATAGAGTTAATAAATGGAATCACATTAATTTAAAAATTTTCTGAACACCAGATGAAACAATGAAGAAAGTGAGGAGAGAACCTACAAAATGGGAGAAAATCTGTTAGCTACCCTAGCAGATTTATGACAGAGGATTAATATCTAGAATATATAAAGAACTCAAACACTTAACACCAAAAAATTAAACAACCCAATTAATAAATGGGCAAATGAACCAAAGAAGCATTTTTCAAAAGAAGAAACAAAATGACCAACAAACATGTGAAAAAATGTTCAACATCATTAGCAGTTAGGGAAATGCAAATCAACTACACTGAGGATGGAGAATGGGAGGGGTGGGATGATGGGAGCTTAAAGAGGGGTCATGATCTGAAATTGAATTTCATGTATGTATAAGTTCATCAGGATGAATCCATCTACTATGTACAACCATAAGTTCTAATAAAAACAAAGGAAAAAGGAAAAACAAAATTTCACCAAGATTTCATTGCACATTACAGTGATAGTCATCAAGACAACAAATAATAATAAATGGTAGAGAGGATATAGAGAAAAATAAACACATTTACACTGTTGGTGTAATTGCAAATTAGTACAAGTATAGAAATCTGTATGGAGGCGCTCCTCAAAAGACTAGGCATGGAACTACCATATGACCCTGCTATACAACTCTTCAGTAGGAATTGCAGAATTAAAATCATCTTACTACAGTGATACATGCATACCCATATTTATAGCAGCATGGTACACAATAACCAAACTATGGAACCAGCCTAGGTGTCCACCAATGGATGAATGGATAAAAAATTCTGGTTTTTATACAAGATTATTATCTCTTTTTTTGGTACCAGGAACTGAACTCCGGGGCACTTAATGCTGAGCAAAATCCCCAGCCCTTTATTTTAATATTTTACTAGAGGCAGGGTCTTGCAGAGTTGCTTAGAGCCTTGCCAAGTTGATGAGACTGGGTTTGAATGTGTGATTCTCTTGCCTCAGTTTCCCAAGCTGATGGGACTAGAGGCATGCACTACCAAGCCTGGCTATATACAAAATTTTAATATAATTTTAATATAACTTTTTGTTTATTCAGCCATTAGAAAAGAAATAATGTCATTTGCATTGAAATGGATGGAACTAGAGACCATCATTTTAAGTAAACTAAGTCAAACTCAGAAGGGTCAAAGGTCATGTGTTTTCTCTGATATGCAGAAGCTAGAGAGGAAAAAAATAAAAGAAAGGTGGGAGTGGACCTCATGAAAATCAAAGTGATATCTATAAAGGAAAGAGACCAAGGGGTGGAAAGTGTGGAGGTATGGGAGAAGTGCTGAGGAGTGCTATTGGCCAAATTGTATTGTTATATTGTGTGCATGTGCAAATGTGTAACAACAAATCCCATTGTTATATACAATTATAATGTACCAATAAAAATGTGGGAAAAATAATGTGTGGCCTGCAAATAGTGGCTTAAATATTTAAGTAAGAATAAATGAGAAAATAATAACATCACAAAGTAGCTACCATTCATCATATACCTGATCATTTAGTACCTAACACTTCCCTATGAAGCAGGTAACTTCAAGGACTGTTAGCAGTGTGGATGCAGAGTTTACAAGGCTAAGCATTGCTACAGGTATAGGTCAAGCACTGCAGGCAGAGCCACTCAGCATGTGTCTGCTTGGCTTTCTCATCTTCAAACAGGGATAACAAAACTTGCTTTATAATTATTCCTCAAACATGTTTTCTGAATAAAAGCAAATAAAATTATAAACAATTGATAAGAAATGGAAAGTCACAAAAAGTCATAAATTCAGATATAAGTGCTCTCACACACAAACAATAGAAATAAGACTCTTTTTATAAAACACTCTCAAATAAACACTGAGCTTAGTTTCTCCTCACAGCAACCTGAGAGTCTACTGTCCACCACAGACATGAGGAAGCATACATAATTCAGCTTATATGAATTTTTGAAACTGCAGTGGATGGCCAAGTACAAGCAAGGCACCCAGGTCTCCCTCAATCTGCATAGGCAGCACTAACAGCACCCTGAAGTGTGTATAGAGCCTGTCACTCAACTTCTTTGGAGGCTTCTTTTTTTTCACCTTTTCTTCAGTGTATTCATCCAATATACTAACATGACATCCTGGTGCCAACAAAGTCCTGCAAAACAAAAGCAAAAATGAGCTACAGGTGTCTTCCCTGGGTCCAGAAAACCCAACCTAATGGCTGTGAAGAAGATAGTACTCCAAACTCAAAACACAGCATAAGTCAGTTGTTTTAAAGCTAAACAAAACTTTTTATTTTCAATTTTTTACTTTTAAATAAAGTGCAAGACCCTAAATATTGAAATGACACAAAAAGGAATAACTGGAAACATAATTCTACCCCCATGTCCTTCTGTTTAATGCCTTTTTCTTCTACAGAGGCACTGACTGCTGCTGGTTCTTGTAAATTGTTGGATCCTGATGCAAAGAAAAGACTAACAATTCCATTTTTAAATAAAATTAAAGAAAGCTTCTATTTGTGTACACAAAGAGAGCTGATCAGTGGCTGTCTCTCCCAACATGGGCTAGAGATCAGCACCCCAAATTTAAGGAAAGAGGTTTTATAGCACAAAAAGTTGCAAAGTGGGGTGTCTTGATAACTAACAGCTAACAGGATTTTGACAAGCATAACACAAAAGCAGATAGTAAGTTAATGATCTAAATGGCTCAACATTTCAAGACAGAAAATAAATTCAGATCCCAACATCAGAATTTAAGAGCCACCACTAAATATTCAGAGAGGGTTGTTAACTTCTCAGGAAAATCCAGGCATGGGTGAGTTCAATGCAAGGGAAGGCATTCCAATCAAGTTTAAAACCTCAAAATATGGCCAGGCCAAATACAAAATCTAGTATTTACAGAAAATAGAAATGTACTTTTTATAACTTTTGATGAGATGGCTCCCAAACTTAAGAGGGAATTAGGATGAGTTTATCACCATCTGCCTGGAGTCTACACATACTAAAAAAAAAAAAAAATGTGTGTGTGTGTGTGTGTATGCATGTGCACATGTATGCCATTGATGGTGTGCCTTTCCCACAAAAAAAAAAAGAGTATATAGATTATTTCTCTATAACTTGAAAATACAACCTTAAGATTACTATCCTTTCACATAAAGCTGGTTTGTTTTTTAAGCTCCCTGAAGTATTCCATAAGGTGGAAATGTCAAAAAGCTTTTCTTTCCTATGTAAGAGGTTTTTATTAAACAGCAAAGCAGAACTGTACCACAATGTTAAATATTTGTAAATTAGGTCACAAAAAAGATGCAAAATGTTTGTGGTTTAATTATATATTCATACAGCTAAAGTCACATATAAAATCTTACACTAATACAAAAGATTATTCCATGATTAAAAGTAGCCCAAATCTAATAACCTTAAGCTATGTTAGTAATCTCTTTTCCTCTAATCTTAATATTATTTCTAATATGGATTCCCTTACCAAATGGAATCTAATAAATAAATCTAAAAAAAAAATTGTTAAAGAATGACTTAACCTCTGCAAACTAAATGGTTAAATTACAAAAATTTCTGGGAAAATAAAGTCCTAAAGTACTAAGATTAAAATTAGTACATGTATATGTACATGTATATTCTACCATGCATTCATGATTCTGTTACTAATAAACTCTCTTAAGGAATTTTGCAAGTGTTGATCTAATTGATCTCCCTAATATGTGGCTTACATAACATTATTCAAACTTAATGTACGTTCATATTTATATTTAATTCACCAAAAATCTATTCTGCCAGAGGGAACAAAAATCTGGAGTGAAAGCATTTGGAGTTACTTACTAGTACTTACCAAGTCCTGCCCCATTTCTATTTTTTTCTCAAGATTCTCTATCTTGAACACACACATGATCAGAAATCCTAACCTTCCAGGTAACAAGTGGGTTATTTCATACAAAATAAAGTTTTAAACAAATCTTCCCAGTATGAGTCCATTTTTATAGTTTTAGTCCATCTTCCAATTGCCTAAAGACAAGCCAGCAATTCTCTCTCATTATTAAATATCACACAGGACAAGCCCTAGCTAAGAGAGTATCTTATTTTGGTTGAGTTTCAACAACTAGAGTCAGGTTACTCTCAAAAGTGATTAACTATTTAAATTACTTTTCCAAATGTGAAATCTTTTTTTCTTTTTTTTTTTACCAGGAAGGGGAAATTTTAGGCACAAGTGAGAGACAGGGTACATAAAGCTGTGCACTTAGTACATGACTTTGTTCACTTTTTCACAACATGGTGGGTTTTTTTTAACATATTTTAATAAGCCTATATAATAAAAGATAGTGCTAAACCTATATATGAAAACAAATTTGATAAAACATTTATTTTCAAGTCTCATAAATATATTCAGTTCTCATTATAAAGTCTCTACAATACATTTGCACATTTTCATACACTAACATAATACACAAACTCATGGATGTCTCTTGCTATGCAGTTAATTTTGCCTAGATCTGCAATTATCTTCATAAATATTCAATAAAGCCACAAACAAAAGTACTATAATTTTAGGAATTTATCCAAACTTTAAAGGAAAAAAATGAGCAGCAGAAATTCCATAAAACAGAAGGGAAACCAATCCCTTATTTTGTTTTTCTTTTTGGGTCACTTGTTTGAGAATCACTAGAAGCATACATGAGGTTTTCTATATATTGTTCAAGAACTTGGTTTTCTGATCTTAGCTTCAGATTTTCTTCTTTCACTGTAACTTCTCTTGCAGATAAATCTTCAACATCTTCAAGGTAAATATTAAATAAATTTGACAAGAAAGATTATGTATTGAAATTAAAGCTAAAAAAATTCTGTAAGATGCTCTAAGAGGGGACAAGTAGTGGTGGAAAAATCCCTACCAAAGAAGTGACATAAATAAAGACAGTGTGAGCAGGGAAGAGGCTGTTTGAACATTGGGCAGAGAACTTTCTAGTGAAGGGAAAGAGAACAGACAAGGCAGCAAAAGGCAAACTTACTGGAAGGACGTCAAGGGGGCTGGAAGACAAAGAACAAGGGATGGTAAGGCCCTGCAGCTCCTGTGAAAATATGGGGTTCAAGAGCAATGAGAATCCAATGAAGGGCTTTAAGCAGCCTGTGTGTGGGGGCACATATGTGCATGTGTAAATGTGAAATTCCATGTGCAGAATGTAGAGAGAGGGTGGGAGGACCAGTTAGGAGATTCTGGGGAGTCTGGGTGACAGTCAGTGACAGTTTACATGGGAGTAGTGGGGAGAGGGGGACAGATTGCAGCTATGCTTGGAGCGATTATTGATGGGCTGGACTCAGGGTTAAGACAAAAGGAGGTGTCCAGAATGACTCAGGGTTCCTGACTGTGCAGCCAGATAACTGACTCAGGAGCTCAGTTGATGAAGAGACTTTAGTGACACTGCTTCATCATACACTGAAGAACATGTCACCTGCAGGCTGGGATGGACACCTCCTCACAGCAGGTGTCTGTTAAGGATAAACACTGGGGCACTTTGAGAAAGTCTCCTCATGGCATGACTAGAACACCTGCAGAGAGTTTAGCTCAAGAACAACAAAGGCCCCAGTTTAAACATAAAGATTCACAATATTCAGGACTGGGAAGATTGCTGCCAGCAAGAGACCAAAAAAAAAAAAAAAAAAAGATACAGAAGAGGGAGCAGAGGGAGGACCTCTTGCTCCTTTAGACAGCAATGATGACTTTCCCTTACCTACTGTCTCTCCCCCTCTGCATCGCTCTTCTCCACTGTCCTATTTCCCTCATTCCTCCCTCTCCTATGCCCACATATGTACCAATCCTACAAATGGCATTCAAGGAAAAATACATAGCCAGGAGAAAATCACCAACATCTATCTATGTGTTAACTTCCCAAGAAAGTATTCTACAAAAGTATGTTGTGTGTTGGTTAAACACCATTATAATAACAATTTCTGAACCATGACTTATTTATTCAGAAATTAAGACCTGGAATTTGAACAATATTGTATTAATTGAACATGACACCAGATGCAAGAATGTGAGCCAGGTTGTCCACTCGGGGACACCTGGCTGCACACTCTAGTGACCTGTGCTATTCCCAAGTAGATGTTAGAACTTCGTGTTCTTCTACAATATGCAAATGACTGTTTGGGTGTAAAGTAAGTCGTCTGCTAATGATTTACATGAGAGAAAGCCACAGAAAGCGTGCCACATTATATTTACATTAAATTGCCCCTTCATCTAAAATGAGGTTTGTCAATTCTCAGGATTCAATGAAAAAAGTTGTTAGGGAACCTGCTTCTGACTGGCGGAGCAGGCCCAGCGGCCCACCGAGGTGGTAGACACATCACCCCAATTGGAGGAGTGGCGGAGC
Organism: Marmota monax; assembly: GCF_021218885.2. Lineage (NCBI taxonomy): Eukaryota > Metazoa > Chordata > Mammalia > Rodentia > Sciuridae > Marmota > Marmota monax. Next base: position 17,027 of record NW_026693622.1, read on the forward strand.
TGAGCCACCGCACGCGCCTGCAAGGTAGGCAGACCTGTGAGCAACCAGCGGAGCAGGCCCAGAGGAGCACCAGTGTGGTAGACACATCGCCCCAATTGGAGGATGTGTGGAGCAGAGCTGCCGCCGGCGCCTGCAAGGTAGGCAGACCTGCGACTGACCAGCGGAGCAGGCCCAGTGGCCTACCGGCGTGGTAGACACATCGCCTCAATTGGAGGAGGTGGGAGCAGAGCCTCTGCATGCGCCTGCAAGGTGGGCAGACCTGCGACCAACCAGCGGAGCAGGCCCAGAGGAGTGCCAGCGTGGTAGACACATCGCCCCAATTGGAGGATGGGCAGAGCAGAGCTGCCGCACGTGCCTGCAAGGTAGGCAGACCTGCGACTGACCAGCGGAGCAGGCCCAGCGGCCCACCAGCGTGGTAGACACATCGCCCCAATTGGAGGATGGGCAGAGCAGAGCTGCCGCCGGCGCCTGCAAGGTAGGCAGACCTGCAACCGACCAGCAGAGCAGGCCCAGCGGCCTACCGGCGTGGTAGACACATGGTCCCAATTGGAGGAGGTGGGAGCAGAGCCGCCACATGTGCCTGCAAGGTGGGCAGACCTGCAACTGACCAGCAGAGCCAGCCCAGTGGCCCGCTGGCATGGTAAACACATTGCCCCAATTGGAGGAAGGTCACAGCTGCCGCCAAAAGGTAGGCAGACCACAAGTCCTGGAGAAGGGGCCCGGCAGCACACTGGCCTAGTTGAAAGATCACCCCAATTGGAGGAGGGGCACAGCCGCCGCCTGCACCTGCAAGGTACGCAGACCTGCAACCTGGAGAACAGGCCCAGTGGCCTGCCAGCATCATAGACAGTTCATCCCTATTGGAGGAGGGGCCCAGCAGTTGCCCACAAGGTAGGCAGACCACGCAACCTGGAGAAGGGTCCCAGCGGCCCGCCGGTGAGATAGACAGATCACCTCAACTGGAGGAGAAGCACAGCAAGGGAGACTCTGCACTATACAAGAGCAATATAAATATACAGGGGGAAATTCAATAACACAAGCAGAAAGAAACACGAGCAGTATGAAAAGACAAGGAAAGAAAGTACCACAAGCAATGCAGGTCAACTCAACGTTAGAAGAGGTATTTGCTGCAGCAGATGGAATGTCAGATAAATAATTCAGGATTTACATGCTTCAGATGATCTGGAGTCTCAAGGAAGACAATAGACAACAAAATCAGACAATGAAAGATCACTTCAACAATGAATTACATAAACAAATCCAAGAAGCAAAAGATCAACTATATAGGGAGATAGAGGTTATAAAAAACAAACAAACAGAAAACCTAGAAATGCAGGAAACAATAAACCAACTTTAAAACTCAAATGAGAATACTACCAGCAGAGTAGAACACTTAGAAGATAGAACATCAGACAATGAAGACAAAGTATTTCAACTTGAAAGGAACATAGACAGCTCAGCGAGAATGTTAAGAAACCATGAGCAGAACATCCAAGAAATTTGGGATAACATAAAGAGACCAAACTTAAGAGTCATTAAGATACAGGAAGGTATAGAGGTCCAAACCAAAGGAATGAGCAATCTGTTCAATGAAATAATACGAGAAAACTTCCCAGACTTGAAGAATGAGACAGAATCCGAAATCCTAGAAGCCTACAGGATGCCGAATGTGCAAAATCATAAGAGACCCACATCTAGACACATTATAATGAAGATGCCCAACATACAGAATAAGGAGAGAATTCTAAAAGCTTCAAGAGAAAGGAAGCAGATTACATTTAGGGGTAAACCAATCAGGATAACAGCTGATCTTTCAACACAGACTCTGAAAGCTAGAAGATCCTGGAACACCATATTTCAAATGCTGAAAGAAAATGGGTTCCAACCAAGAATTGTGTATCCAGCGAAATTAAGCTTCAGGATGGAAGAGGAAATTAAAACTTTTCATGATAAAAAAAGGTTAAAAGAATTTGCAGCTAGAAAACCATCTCTTCAAAACATCCTCGGCAAAACATTATAGGAAGAGGAAATGGAAAATAACAATGAAAACCAACAGTGGAAGGTAGTACAGTAAAGGGAAAAATAATCAAAGAGGAAAAACAAACCATGTTAAGTAACATAAATAAACAAATATGGCTGGAAGAACAACCCATATCTCAATAATAACCCTAAATGTTAATGGCTTAAACTCACCAATTAAGAGACACAGGCTAGTAGAATGGATCAAAAAAAAAAAAAGATCCAACAATATGATGCCTACAGGAGACGCATTTGATAGGAAAAGTCATACATAGACTGAAGGTGAAAGGTTGGGAAAAATCATATCACTCATATGGACTTCGGAAACAAGCAGGAGTGTCCATACTCATATCAAATAAAATAGATTTCAAGCCAAAGTTAATCAAAAGGGATAAAGAGGGACACTACATACTGCTCAAGGGAACCATACACCAACAGGACATAACAATCATAAATATATATGCTCCAAACAATGGTGCAGCTATGTTCATCAAACAAACTCTTCTCAAGTTCAAGAGTCTAATAGACCACCATACAAAAATTATGGGAGACTTCAACACACCTCTCTCACCACTGGACAGATCTTCCAAACAAAAGTTGAATAAAGAAACTATAGAACTCAATAATACAATTAATAACCTAGACTTAATTGACATATATAGAATATACCACCCAACATCAAGCAGTTACACTTTTTTCTCAGTAGCACATGGATCCTTCTCAAAAATAGATCATATATTATGTCACAGGGCAACTCTTAGGCATTTTAAAGGAGTAGAGATAATACCATGCATCTTATATGATCATAATGGAATGAAACTGAAAATCAATGATAAAAGAAGGAAGGAAAAATCATGCATCACTTGGAGAATGAACAATAGGTTACTGAATGATCAATGGGTTATAGAAGACATCAAGGAGGAAATTAAAAAAATTCTTAGAGATAAATTAAAACACAGACACAACATATCGGAATCTATGGGACACATTGAAAGCAGTTCTAAGAGGAAAATTCATTGCTGGAGTTCATTCCTTAGAAAAAGAAAAAAAAAAACAACTAATAAATGATCTCACACTTCATCTCAAAATCCTAGAAAAAGAAGAGCAAATCAACAGCAAAAAAAGTAGAAGACAAGAAATAATTAAAATGAGAGCTGAAATTACTGAAATCGAAACAAAAGAAACAATTGAAACAATTGACAAAACTAAAAGGTGGTTCTTTGAAAAAATAAATTAGATCGACAGACCCTTAGCCATGCTAATGAAGAGAAGAAGAGAGAGAACTCACATTACTAGCATACGGGATGAAAAAGGCAATATCACAACAGACACTTCAGAAATACAGAAGATAATCAGAAATTATTGTAAATCCTTTTACTACAATAAAATAGAAGATAGTGAAGGCATCAATAAATTTCTTAAGTCCTATGATCTGCGCTGATTGAGTCAGGAGGATATAGACAACCTAAACAGACCCATATCAATCGAGGAAATAGAAGAAGCCATCAAAAGACTACCAACTAAGAAAAGCCCAGGACCAGATGGGTATACAGCAGAGTTTTACAAAACCTTTAAAGAGGAACTAATACCAATACTTTTCAAGCTATTCCAGGAAATAGAGAAAGAGGGAGAACTTCCAAATTCATTCTACGAGGCCAACATCACCCTGATTCTTAAACCAGACAAAGACACTTCAAAGAAATAAAACTACAGATCAATATCTCTAATGAACCTAAATGCAAAAATCCTCAATAAAATTCTGGCGAATCGGATACAAAAACATATCAAAAAAATTGTGCACCATGACCAAGTAGGATTCATCCCTGGGATGCAAGGCTGGTTCAATATACGGAAATCAATAAATGTTATTCACCACATCAATAGACTTAAAGATAAGAACCATATGATCATACCGATAGATGCAGAAAATGCATTTGACAAAGTACACTATCCCTTCATGTTCAAAACTTTAGAAAAACTAGGGATAACAGGAACATACCTCAATATTGTAAAAGCTATCTATGCTAAGACTCAGGCTAGCATCATTCTGAATGGAGAAAAATTGAAGGCATTCCCTCTGAAATCTGGAACAAGACAGGGATGCCCTCTCTCACCACTTCTGTTCAACATAGTTCTCAAAACACTGGCCAGAGCAATTAGACAGACGAAAGAAATTAAAGGCATAAAAATAGGAAAAGAAGAACGTAAATTATCACTATTTGCAGGTGACATGATTTTATACCTAGAAGACCCAAAAGGGTCTACAAAGAAACTATTAGAGCTAATAAATGAATTCAGCAAAGTGGCAGGATATAAAATCAACACGCATAAATCAAAGGCATTCCTGTATATCAGCGACAAATCCTCTGAAATGGAAATGAGGACAACCACTCCATTCACAATATCCTCAAAAAAAATAAAATAAAATACTTGGGAGTCAACCTAACAAAAGAGGTGAAAGACTTATACAATGAAAACTACAGAACCCTAAAGAGAGAAATAGAAGAAGATCTTAGAAGATCGAAAAATATACCCTGTTCATGGATAGGCAGAACCAACATCATCAAAATGGCGATGTTACCAAAAGTTATCTATAGGTTTAATGCAATGCCAATCAAAATCCCAACAGCATTTCTTGTAGAAATAGAGAAAGCAATCATGAAATTCATATGGAAAAATGAAAGACCCAGAATAGCAAAAACAACTCTAAGCATGAAGTGTGAATCAGGCGGTATAGTGATACCAGACTTCAAACTATACTACAGAGCAATAGTAACAAAAACAGCATGGTACTGGTACCAAAACAGGCGGGTGGACCAATGGTACAGAATAGAGGACACAGAAACCAATCCACAAAACTACAACTATCTTAAATTTGATAAAGAGGCTAAAAGCATGCGATGGAGGAATAATAGCATCTTTAACAAATGGTGCTGGGAAAACTGGAAATCCATATGCAACAAAATGAAACTGAATCCCTTTCTCTCACCATACACAAAAGTTAACTCAAAATGGATCAAGGAGCTTGATATCAAATCAGAGTCACGGTGTCTGATACAAGAAAAAGTTGGCTACGATCTACATACTGTGTGGTCTGGCTCCAAATTCTTCAATAGGACACATATAGCATAAGAGTTAATAACTAGAATCAACAAATGGGACTTACTCAAACTAAAAAGTTTTTTCTCAGCAAAAGAAACAATAAGAGAGGTACATAGGGAGCCTACATCCTGGGAACAAATCTTTACTCCTCACACTTCAGGTAGAGCCCTAATATCCAGAGTATACAAAGAACTCAAAAAATTAAACAATAAGATAACAAATAACCCAATCAACAAATGGGCCAAGGACCTGAACAGACACTTCTCAGAGGAGGACATACAATCAATCAACAAGTACATGAAAAAATGCTCACCATCTCTAGCAGTCAGAGAAATGCAAATCAAAACCACCCTAAGATACCATCTCACTCCAGTAAGATTGGCAGCCATTATGAAGTCAAACAACAACAAGTGCTGGAGAGGATGTGGGGAAAAGGGTACTCTTGTACATTGCTGGTGGGACTGCAAACTGGTGTGGCCAATCTGGAAAACAGTATGGAGACTCCTGGGAAAGCTGGGAATGGAACCACCATTTGACCCAGCTATTCCCCTTCTCAGTCTATTCCCTAAAGATCTAAAAAGAGCATACTACAGGGACACTGCTACATCGATGTACATAGCAGCACAATTCACAATAGCAAGACTGGGAACCAACCTAGATGTCCTTCAATAGATGAATGGATTAAAAAAAAAGTGGCATTTATACACAATGGAGTATTACTCTGCATTAAAAAATGACAAAATCATAGAATTTGCGGGGAAATGGATGTCATTAGAGCAGATCATGCTAAGTGAAGCTAGCCAATCCCTAAAAAACAAATGCCAAATATCTTTTTTGATATAAGGAGAGTAACTAAGAACAGAGTAGGGACAAAGTCTATCAGAAGAAGATTAACATTAAACAGGGATGAGAGGTGGGTGGGAAAGGGAGAGAGAAGGGAAATTGCATGGAAAAGGAAGGAGACCCTCAGGGTTATACAAAATTACATACAAGAGGAAGTGAGGGGAACGGAAAAAAAGCAAGGGGGAGAAATGATTTACAGTAGATGGGGTACAGAGAGAAGAGGGGAGGGGAGGAGAGGGGAGGGGGATAGTAGAGAATAGGAAAGGCAGCAGAATACAACAGACACTAGTATGGCAATATGTAAATCAGTGGATGTGTAACCGATGTGATTCTGCAATCTGTATACGGGGTAAAAATGGGAGTTCATAACCCACTTGAATCAAAGTGTGAAATATGGTATGTCAAGAACTATGTAATGTTTTGAACAACCAACAATAAAACTTAAAAAAAAAGTAAAAAAAAAAATTTTTAATCCCTCTTAGATATACTATAAAGCCAGCAAGCAGAAACCTGGATAGTGCTTGCTCTGCTGTACATAGGTGGTGCCAAAGGCTTCAATATAATGCTGTCACTGAGCTCCCACATCAATGACAGGAAATAGATATACTATTATCACACTGAACAAGATGTTTTCTGGTTTTCTATTATTCATGTACTGAGATGGAAAGGGCCCCAGCAGAGTAAATGAGATAAAAGTCTCTGGCACTGAGTGGCTTAGGGTCAAAGACTTGCTCCACCAAGGTGATCTTCCTGAAGTAACTCAGCTTCACTGATCCTACCAAATTAAAGACAATTTGTCTCAAATAATTAAAAGGGTTGAGGGAGTAGCTCAATGCAATAGTGCTGGATAAAACCACCAGAACCCAAAACAAAACAAAACAAATACAAACAAACTACTAGAACAGAGACACAGTCTGTGCCTAATTTATTTCCCAAATTCTAGAATCTGAAACACTGTTTAAGTTTTATGTTCTGGGTCCTGGGTAAAATGGCTCCAATGAAAATAACTCCTTACCCTTAGCAAAACAGAAGCCAATAGAACAAACAACAATTTACTAGGTAAGTGCAAAACCAGTTCTGCAAGTCATCAAGAATGGAAGGGGCCAAGAGAAAAGTTACAGAGTTTTCAAAATCATTTTCTGAACTTTTTACATAAATTTGAAAATATATTCATTTATTCTACCCAGCACCAGTTTTAGCTTGGCAAAGGGAGATGGCAAATTCAACAGATCAATGTGTAGAGAGCCAGTGAAGAGCAAAGTCACCTTTGCGAGATGATTAAAAAAAAAAAAAAAAAAAAAAAACACAGCCCATCAAAGTTTTCCCTAAAGAAAGGACTCCTGTTCAGACAGGCAGTCTCAGAGGACTCTATGAAATAGGGTGCTGTGACTCAGTATGCCTAGAAACAGGAAAGGCTGAATCCACACTTTCTAGCTACTGTCAGCACACAGATGTGAAAAATGTGAAGTACAATGTCACTTGTTTAACCCTTTTAAATCAGCACCCTTTAAACAGGTCAGATCAGTACTTCTCAAACCATCCATGACAAGGGACTAGTTTTAAATTTCCAGTTCCATCATGGTCTGCATCTCTAATAAAACTCAATAAAACTTCTAGCGTAATTAACATTTCAAAATGAATACATAAAGGATACATACCCACAATTTCAAGTTATTAGCTTAACAGGCATTAAATTTCTCCCTTAAACAGATATAAAATGTTTAATCCGTTAGTTTCAATATCTTAACTCATTTTGTCCCAGACCAGTCATTGCTTTTGACTGGTCTGGTTCCTGGTCTGCGTAGCACTGCATTGGATCACAAAATTCCTACGTTCTGTAACATCCATCAATACCTGTAGGATACCTTTTGGAAAATGCTGACCTAGAGCAAAAAGACACAACATAACAGGGTTAGAGTCAAATTCCCAACAAATATCTTTCCAATACACCGGCATATTAATGGAAAGTTCTAGCTGGAATTCAGCTGACTTCATAACTGAGTTAAAGTAAAACATTTCTTTCTGGCTTTTTTTTAGGTGAGACAGATTGGAAAATGAAAAATTTGAGGCACTCAACTTTTTGAAGTTGTAATTTTGTGCCTGTTGAGGCATCTTGGGGAACTAACTCCACCAGACATGGGTGTTGTCTCTTAGTGTCATCTTTAACCTGGGACATGATAGGAAATAAAATACTATCAGGCATCAGACAAGCAATGGTTCTTCAATGGGTGGCAAGTGGAGACCTAGAGCAAGAAGCAGCACTCAGGGCTATGCCAAGGGAAGCTGCCTCAGGATCCCTGGCCCACATCAGATCAAGTGTTAGTAGTAGGTTACCATCCTCCATGCTCCCTGCTCTCTACCCCTATCCATGCCTCAAGCTCCCATGGGTCTCTGCCATGCATACTCTTCGCCTGATGCCCACACTGCTGCTCACTCCACTCCTTCCAGCATTTGCTCAGACCTCACTTTCTCCATGAAGTTCACAAGTCTTGCACACAGGGCAGTATGCCCACACACCTTACTCCTTGATATTTGTCCAAAATACTCAACATCTTTAACAGACTAGATCCTTATCTATTTTTTCATTTCTGTCTCCCTGCACATGGAAGAGAAGAACAAAAAAACAAAAAAACAAGGATTTGCATCTTTTGTTCTTTTAAAAAAATATTTGTAAATGAACATAAAATCTTTAGTTTATTTTTAAGTGGTGTTGAGAATTAAACCTAGTCCCTCACAAGTGCTAAGCAAGCACTGCACTCTACTACTGAGCCACAACCCCAGCCCCAGTCTTTTGTTCTTTGATGTTCTCCAAACACCTAGAATGTGCCTTATGCATGGTAGACACTTAACAAGTTTTATAAACTAAAACAAATCCTGTGTAAGAGGGTGTGGTAATTATTGATGTCTCTAATCAGATTAGTGCTAAAAAGAAAAAAAAAATTACTGCAAATTAAAACTAAGTAATTACCATTACAACATGATTGACTTATACTAAACTTGTGTTCATTTCATCCCTTGAAAGTTATCTCTACTCACAAATCACTCTACTGCTTTAACAAAACTGGTTAGCTTAAAAAGGCCAGTTTTCATAGTAATTCTTGAAATGTGTTCACAGCTTTCCCTCAGAATACACAGAGAGTTGATTCCAGAACTCTTTATGTATACCTAAGCCCATGGATGCTCCAGGTCCTTCTTTAAAATGGCAGTGTTTGCATATAACCTGATAACACCCAGCTGGATACAATAAATTACCTCTAAATTATTGTATTAATCTAATTGAAAGTAGTTAATAGGTAAACAGTCATTACACTGTAATGTGTAGAAATCATGACAAAAAAGGAGTCCACATATGTTCAGTAAAGATGAAATCACTTTTCCTTAATATTTTGTATCTGGAGTTGGTTGAGTCCATACATGTGGAAACAAAAGGTAACATAAGACCAACTTATCAACCATGGCATTAAACTAAATTTAAGATTTTAGGAGTGAGGAAGACATTCCCTATTCTTGCATTGGTAACTATATTTTCTGTATTCTTAGAGACCCAAATTATACCATTAGTGCCATAATGGCACTGGATGACAGCCATACACTGTTAGAAAACACATTTCTCCATGGGAATAATTACCAGTTCTCTAAATGCTATAGGAAAATTTTGCAAACACAAATGAGAAATCATTACAAATGAATGGACTTATACAGGAAACTAAGTTTTAAAACTTAGGTCTAGAAATCTCTAATTCTAAATATAAATATTAAATAAAAAGTGAATATGTGTCAGTCCCAAAGTAATCCCTGCAGGGAACTCCACCTTTACCTCTGCTTCAGAGAAGAACAAATGCCACCGTCCTCTTCAGTGCCTGGAATGAAACAGGAATCTGTCCTTTCATGTGGCATTCTTGAATTCTCAACCAACTCCTGCAATCATGCCCTCTGTTCCTAGGCCAGGCAGAGGAGGGGAAACTCACTGCCCATCTTCTGGGCAGGACAGTAGAGCTTCCCCAGTGCAGGGACCTGAGAATATCACCTCCCTATTCAGCATTCTACAAGCTCTTACCCCTTACAGAATAAAAGCTCACTTCACAAAGACCTCTGTGACATGGCTTCTGTCTGAGTGGCTAGACTTCCCACTGTTTTGTACACAGAGCACTGTCCTATCAGTTATGCTACTTGAAAGCCAGTGCAAATGTCCAATTCCTTCCCTTCTCATTTTACAAATGTTGCTTCCTCTGCCCAGAATCTGGTCCTGTGCTGAATGCTGCCAAATTGTACTGAACTCAGGGCTAACATTTATCTCATGGAACCCTCCTAGTTTCTCAGAATCTAAGTCCTATGTCTTCTTTTTCTCTCTGAAATTATTCCTGTGTCTTCACTGAGGTAAACAGGAAGGTCCTAAAAGGTAAACAGAGCACCTTTGGGCCAAGAGAATTTGTGTCCCTAGTACCAAGCATAGCCAGGTTAGTAGAAGGCAAGAAATAAATGTTAAAGGGACAGATAAATAACCGAGTGGATCCACATGATGTTATTCCATAACACAGAGCCCTTACATGATGCTCCTTACAAGAGCCCTTACATGTTGATCCCAGATCAACTACAAAATCTATGCATAAAACTAACAATTTAACACACCAGACAGCTAAGCATAAATTCCTAAACACACACTTGAATACTTTGAAACATTATTTACAATGATAACAAACTTGTGAATCAGCCTAATCACTGGCCAATACCTTACTCTAGAATAAGAGAGATCTTAAGGTATGGGTCTCTAAATACTGAACTGAAAGGAGTTTCAGGAAAGGTCTTGAAAACAAGCTGGTTACCAGTCACATGTTCAATGAAAAAAGAGTGAAAAATCTCCTCACCTGTCACTTCACAGCTCACCCAAGCTGGTGACATAGAGCCTGGAGCAATAATTGCCCAGAAGGGGTCCTGATAAAACACAAGGAAGTGTTTATGGAGCACAGTCCATGAAATGGGCAGATGGCAGCAGGACTTCAGGGACCCAGGGCTCAATCTCTTTCTGGAGCCACATGAGGCTCAAGTTCCTTCAAAGCATCTTGGACCAAGTAATAGTAACTTGAGGCAATGGGCTATGTGTTATGTGTGTGTGTGCCTGGGCAACTCTTCCATTTTAGAATCTGGAAACTCAGATTGCTTTGAATAAAGCAGGAAGAGCCCTTATGACAATGAATGGAACTGAACCAGAGTCAACCAGAGTAACAGTCATGGGAACTTTCCCTCAGTTTTTCAAGAAGATATATAACAAACACTTCACTGCAAAGCATAACTATTGAGGTAATTTATGAGCTTGCAAAGGACAGTGTCTTCACTGAGCACAGCCTGGGAAGATGGCTGCTCTTACCACAGGGGCATGGGAGTTGCTCTTTTATTTTTCTGTATGAGCTATTTTTCAATCTTCTTACCCTATAATCATCTTTCCTTAATCTTGAAACTTTTGGTGAATATTGTCTAATTCCTCTGGCAATCATCAGTGTACACATTTACAATCTCTCTCTCCTACTGCTGGCTCTTTTTATTAAGCATTTATCTACATCTCAATTTTTAAGAGTCAATGCATGCAACACCAAACTAGATACAAAATAATTGTTTGCTGATGTAACAAACATCTAACTGTTGTTTAGTTCATGCAAGGATCTCACTTTCTGAACATGTTTTGACAAGTTTTATAGCAAAAATCAGTTTTCAACTGTAAGTTAGAAAACCTGGGTTCCAGCACTAGAGATGCTACTCACTAGCCATAAGACTTCTTAAAAGGCATTTAACAACTCTGCAAAGAGTCTCAGCTATATCTTTAGATAAACAAATAACAACACCTAACCAGTGCTCTGTAATGACAACTCAACCTGATATTCTGTGAGAATACAAAGCCATCTGCATAGAACACTACAGAGTGGTGTGGAGTAGGTGATGGTACAAGTCACACTTAATAAATCTTCTTCATTCAGACATCATAGACTATTACTTGGAAGAATATTTTCTATACTTAATCAAGCATAACAAAGAAACACAACCTTTGGGATATTTAGACTAACAATATTATAAAAATGAGACTGTTATCAAGGTTCTACTAAAAACAGTTCTTTCAATTTATGGAAAAATTCTAAACTGAGATGTTTAGAAAATCAGCATTTGAAAGCACTTAATCACAGATCTTGGACTACTATGTATAGATAGAACTAAGAGGAGAGGAAGATTAAACACAGGAAATAAAATTGACTTACTTCTTTTTTTTAATTTTTTTTAATTTTTTTAATTTTTTTTATTGGTTGTTCAAAACATTATAAAGCTCTTGACATATCATATTTCATACATTAGATTCAAGTGGGTTATGAACTCCCAATTTTACCCCAAATACAGATTGTAGAATCACATCGGTTACACATCCACATTTTTACATAATGCCCTATTAGTAACTGTTGTATTCTGCTACCTTTCCTATCCTCTACCATCCCCCCTCCCTCCCCTCCCATCTTCTCTCTCTACCCCATCCACTGTAATTCATATCTCTCCTTGTTTATTTTCCCATTCCCCTCACAACCTCTTATATGTAATTTTGTATAACAATGAGGGTCTCCCTCCATTACCATGCAATTTCCCTTTTCTCTCCCTTTCCATCCCACCTCATGTATCTGTTTAATGTTAATCTTTTCTTCCTGCTCTTCCTCCCTGCTCTGTTCTTAGTTGCTCTCATTATATCAAAGAAGACATTTGGTATTTGTTTTTTAGGGATTGGCTAGCTTCACTAAGCATAATCTGCTCTAGTGCCATCCATTTCCCTGCAAATTCTATGATTTTGTCATTTTTTAGTGCTGCGTAATACTCCATGGTGTATAAATGCCACATTTTTTTATCCATTCATCTATTGAAGGGCATCTGGGTTGGTTCCACAGTCTAGCAATTGTGAATTGTGCTGCTATGAACATCGATGTAGCAGTATCCCTGTAGTACGCTCTTTTAAGGTCTTCAGGGAAAAGTCCAAGAAGGGCAATAGCTGGGTCAAATGGTGGTTCCATTCCCAGCTTTCCCAGGAGTCTCCATACTGTTTTCCAGATTGGCCACACCAGTTTGCAGTCCCACCAGCAATGTACAAGAGTAACCTTTTCCCCACATCCTCTCCAGCACTTGTTGTTGTTTGACTTCATAATAGCTGCCAATCTTACTGGAGTGAGATGGTATCTTAGGGTGGTTTTGATTTGCATTTCTCTGACTGCTAGAGATGGTGAGCATTTTTTCATGTACTTGTTGATTGATTGTATGTCCTCCTCTGAGAAGTGTCTGTTCAGGTCCTTGGCCCATTTGTTGATTGGGTTATTTGTTTTCTTATTGTTTAATTTTTTGAGTTCTTTGTATACTCTGGATATTAGGGCTCTATCTGAAGTGTGAGGAGTAAAAATTTGTTCCCATGATGTAGGCTCCCTATTTACCTCTTTTATTGTTTCTCTTGCTGAGAGAAAACTTTTCAGTTTAAGTAAGTCCCATTTGTTGATTTTTGTTATCAACTTTTGTGCTATGGGTGTCCTATTAAGGAATTTGGAGCCCGACCCTACAATATGTACATCGGAGCCAACTTTTTCTTCTATCAGACGCAGAGTCTCTGATTTGATATCTAGCTCCTTGATCCACTTTGAGTTAACTTTTGTGCATGGCAAGAGGAGGGGATTCAGTTTCATTTTGTTGCATATGGATTTCCAGTTTTCCCAGCACCATTTGTTGAAGATGCTATCCTCCCTCCATTGCATGCTTTTAGCTCCTTTATCAAATATAAGATAGTTGTAGCTTTGCGGATTAGTCTCTGTGTCCTCTATTCTGTACCATTGGTCCACCCTCCTGTTTTGGTACCAGTACCATGCTGTTTTTGTTACTATTGCTCTGTAATATAGTTTTAAGTCTGGTATCGCTATACCGCCTGATTCGCACTTCCTGCTTAGAATTGCTTTTGCTATTCTGGGTCTTTTATTTTTCCATATGAATTTCATGATTGCTTTATCCATTTCTACAAGAAATGCCGTTGGGATTTTGATTGGCATTGCATTAAACCTATAGAGAACTTTTGGTAATATCGCCATTTTGATGATGTTAGTTCTGCCTATCCATGAACAGGGTATATTTTTCCATCTTCTAAGATCTTCTTCTACTTCTCTTTTTAGGGTTTTGTAGTTTTCATTATATAAATCTTTCACCTCTTTTGTTAGGTTGATTCCCAAGTATTTTTTTTTTTGAGGATATTGTGAATGGAGTGTTTTTCCTCATTTCCGTTTCAGAAGTTTTGTCGCTGATATACAGAAATGCCTTTGATTTATGCGTGTTGATTTTATATCCTGCCACTTTGCTGAATTCATTTATTAGTTCTAGTAGTTTTTTTGTAGACCCTTTTGGTCTTCTAGGTATAGAATCATGTCATCTGCAAATAGTGATAATTTAAGTTCTTCCTTTCCTATTTTTATGCCTTTAATTTCTTTCGTCTGTCTAATTGCTCTGGCCAGTGTTTCGAGAACTATATTGAATAGAAGTGGTGAGAGAGGGCATCCCTGTCTTGTTCCAGATTTTAGGGGGAATGCCTTCAATTTTTCTCCATTGAGAATGATGCTAGCCTGAGGCTTAGCATAGATAGCTTTTACAATGTCGAGGTAAGTTCCTGTTATCCCTAGTTTTTCTAATGTTTTGAACATAAAGGGATGCTGTACTTTGTCGAATGCTTTTTCTGCGTCTATCGAGATGATCATATGGTTCTTATTTTTAAGTCTATTGATGTGGTGAATAACATTTATTGATTTCCGTATATTGAACCATCCTTGCATCCCAGGGATGAATCCTACTTGATCATGGTGCACAATTTTTTTGATGTGCCTTTGTATCCGATTCGCCAGAATTTTATTGAGGATTTTTGCATCTAGGTTCATCAGAGATATTGGTCTGTAGTTTTCTTTCTTTGAGGTGTCTTTGTCTGGTTTCGGAATCAGGGTGATGTTGGCCTCATAGAATGAATTTGGCAGAGCTCCTTCTTTTTCTATTTCCTGAAATAACTTGAAAAGTATTGGTATTAATTCTTCTTTAAAGGTTTTGTAAAACTCTGCTGTATACCCATCCGGTCCTGGGCTTTTCTTGGTTGGAAGTCTTTTGATTGCTTCTTCTATTTCATCTATTGTTATTGGTCTGTTTAAGTTGTGAGTATCCTCCTGACTCAGTCTGGGCAAATCATATGACTTAAGAAATTTATCGATGTCTTCACTGTCTTCTATTTTATTGGAATATAGGTTTTCAAAATAATTTCTAATTGTCTTCTGTATTTCTGTAGTGTCTGTTGTGATATTGCCTTTTTCATCCCGTATGTTAGTGATTTGAGTTCTCTCTCTTCTTCTCTTCGTTAGCATGGCTAAGGGTCTGTCGATCTTATTTATTTTTTCGAAGAACCAACTATTAGTTTTGTTAATTTTTTCAATAGTTTCTTTTGTTTCAATTTCGTTGATTTCCGCTCTGATTTTAATTATTTCTTGCCTTCTGCTACATTTGCTGTTGTTTTGCTCTTCCTTTTCTAGGGCTTTGAGATGAAGTGTGAGCTCATTTATTTGTTGTTTTTTTCCTTTTTTTGAGGAATGACCTCCAAGCGATGAATTTCCCTCTTAAAACTGCTTTCATTGTGTCCCATAGATTCCGATATGTTGTGTCTGTATTTTCATTTATCTCTAAGAATTTTTTGATTTCTTCCTTTATGTCTTCTGTAACCCATTGATCATTCAGTAACATATTGTTCATTTTCCATGTGATGTAGGATTTTTCCTTCCGTCTTTTATCATTGATTTCCAGTTTCATTCCATTATGATCAGATAAAATGCATGGTATTATCTCCACCCCTGTATATTTACTGAGGGTTGCCCTATGGCATAATATATGGTCTATTTTTGAGGAGGATCCATGTGCTGCTGAGAAAAAAGTATATCCACTTGATGATGGTTGATATATTCTATATATGTCAGTTAAGTCTAGGTTGTTGATTGTGATATTGAGTTCTATAGTTTCTTTATTCAGCTTTTGTTTGGAGGATCTGTCCAATTGTGAGAGAGGTGTGTTGAAGTCACCCATAATTATTGTGTTGTGGTCTATTTGATTCTTGAACTTGAGGAGAATTTGTTTTATGAACGTCGCAGCACCATTATTTGGTGCATAAATATTGATAATTGTTATGTCTTGTTGGTGAATGGTTCCTTTTAACAGTATATAATGTCCTTCCTTATCCCTTTTGATTAATTTAGTCTTGAAGTCAATTTTATTCGATATGAGGATGGCCACCCCTGCTTGCTTACGAGGACCGTGTGCATGGTATATTTTTTCCCAACCTTTCACCTTCAGCCTGTGTATGTCTTTTCCAATCAGATGTGTCTCCTGGAGGCAGCATATTGTTGGATTTGTTTTTTTTAATCCATGTTACCAGCCTATGTCGCTTTATTGGAGAGTTTAAGCCATTAATGTTTAGAGTTACTATTGATATATGGTTTGTACTGCCAGCCATGTTTGATTATTTATCTTCTTTTTTTTTTAATTTAGTTTGTTTCTCCATGGTTAGCTTTCCCCCCGCCCTCTGTCTTTATAGAGGCACTTCCCACTGATGGTTTTGGTTATTGTTTTTCATTTCTTCCTCGTGTAGTGTTTTGCTCAAGATGCTTTGCAATGCTGGTTTTCTGGCTGCAAATTCTTTTAGCTTTTGTTTATCATGAAAGATTTTTATTTCGTTATCATACCTGAAGCTTAATTTTGCTGGATACAGAATTCTTGGTTAGCATCCATTGTCTTTCAGTGTTTGAAATACGTTGTTCCAGGATCTTCTCGCTTTCAGCGTCTGTGATGAAAAATCTGTTTTTAACCTTATTGGTTTACCCCTGAATGTAATCTGCCTCCTTTCTCTTGTAGCTTTTAGTATTTTCTCTTTGTTCTGTATATTGGATATCTTCATAACAATGTGTCTTGGCGTTGGTCTACTGTGATTTTGTGTGCTCGGTGTCCTGTATGCATCTACAATTTGTATATCCGTTTCCTTTTTTATTTCTGGAAAGTTTTCTGTAATTATTTCTTTCAGCAGGTTACTCATTCCCTTGGTTTGAATCTCTGTACCTTCTTCTATCCCGATGACTCGTAGGTTTGGTTTCTTTATGTTATCCCATATCTCTTGGATGTTTTTCTCGTGGTTTTTAACCAGCCTTTCTGAGTTGGCTAGGCTCTTTTCAAGATGATATATTTTGTCTTCATTATCTGATGTTCTGGCTTCTACTTGCTCCACTCTGTTAGTGATACTCTCAATTGAGTTTTTAATTTGGTTTATCGTTTCCTTCATTTCTAGAATTATTGTTTGGTTTTTTTTTATAATCTCAATCTCCTGATAAAGATGCTTAACTTCTTCTTTTATCTGTCTATGTAATTCATTTTCAAAGTGTTCTTTCACTGTTTGGATTTGCTGTCTCGTATCTTCTTTAAGGTTCCATTCCATCTGTCTAAGGTATTCCTTGAGTTCTTTATATGACCATCTTTCTGCTGACTCTAGGTCCTCCTGACTATTTGGGCTGTCCTTCATTGTTTGTACTCCTTTTCTTCCTTGCTTTTTTATGCTGCTCATGTTACTTCTTGTTCTGTTTGACTGCTGAGTTACTGTTTACTCTTATACATTTATTTGATGCTTGAGAGGAAAGATATTAGAAGGGAAGGGAAGAAGTCACTAAAGAGAATGAGAGTAGGCAGGTAGAATTCAAGGAAGGGGGAATAAGAAGATTGAAAAGAAATGAAAAGACAAAAGAAACAAGAATAACAAAGATTAGATAATAAAGAAAGAAAGAAAAGACGAAAAACAAAATTTTAACAAAAATAATAGTGATAATAAAAAATGAAAATTAAAATTAAAAAAAAATAATAATAGTAAAATAAAAAAATTAAAAAATAGAAACATTGAAAAAAGAAATTAAAGAACAACAACAAATAAAAATTTAAAATGAAAGAAAAAGAAGAAAAAAAGGGAAAAAAAGAAAAAGAAAAGAAAAAAAATGATAATAATAATAATAATAAATGCAGTCCTAGAGTTCTATTAACTTCTCTTCCAGTAGGTGGAGCTGTGCCCACTGGGCCAAGCTTCTCCTCTCAATAGGTGGGAACCATTCACTGTGCAGCAGCTCTTTCTCCTAGACTGGGCGGGTCTCCAATCCTGAGTGTCTAGGGCCTTGTCTTGTGTTTCCTCAAGCCAGGCCGTGCTCACCTGTGGCGCTCACCACAATACTGGCTACACGCCAGGTCTGCTGCTCCTGGGAGCCCTGTTTTCATGAACACCTGGGCTCACTCTCCCTGTTTGCCTCCCTCAGACCCTAAGTTTGTAGAGCTTGGGGCTGAGATCCCCCAGCGAATTTGCTTGCCCTCCTGTAGCCACGCTCCCGGTAGCTGGTGCAAGAGACCTCAGTTGTCAGCACTGGTGGGAGCAGTAGCCGGGAGTTCCGCGCCACGAGTCCCGCGCCACTCCTGATTCCCTCGGTCTGGTTATTGCGTTCACAGGAGAGCTGGGAGTGGCCCTTAAGGTTTCCCCGCTGTGTGGAGAGAGATGGCTAGGGGATTACACACCTGTCGCGCTGGTTTCAATGCAGTTATCTCCTCCGCCCGTGACGCCATTTCTCTGCCATGGTGATATCCCATGCAAATGGTGACCGTTTGTTCCCTTTGCCGGATGACCAATGCAACGGGTGGGTCCTGACTGTCTCTCCCAATCCCCGTTTCAGTCCTGTGGCCACTGCCTATGAAGGCTCGGTTGGCTTTTACCTCTGTAAGTTCCTAAGGGCCGGCCAATTATTTCAGCGGGATCGTTAGTGCTGAGTCACACGAAGCAGGCGAACCGGAGCTTAATTGCCTCCGATTCGGGCTCTGTGTGTGTGTTCTGAGGGGCCCAGCCTGTACACCCCAGATCCACGTCAGCTCAGCATTGCCTAGTGATCCTGAGCAAACAGCATTTAGACAGTTTACGGCTCCCTATGCCCGCGCAGTTGAAGATGTCAGAGACTTGATCTCTCTGCGCCTGCCACCATGTTACATCTCCTCAGTAATATTCATGTTGCCCTTACAGCTTCCTGGTATAAGCAAGTTCTTGGGATTATACAAACTGCTGCTTCTGTTTCCAGTCCAGATTTCTAGAAATGAAACTCTGGGCCGCGCTGACGAGCGTCCGCGCTTGTCTGCGACCGTAGCAGAGCCGCCCTGGCCTCCGCAGCTCTTCAGCCCGGTGCCAGGCCCCAGGGGCCCAAGCGGCTGCCGCCGCAGCTCTCCGTCCCCCTCCTCCGGAGCACGGGTCCCCTGGCAGGGGGGTGCATAACGACCCCAGAGCAGGCTCTGCCCGAAGGTGCAGCGGCGAACAGGCCACAGAGACGCTCGAGGCTGCAGTCCAGCCTTCGGAGGACAGGGCTCGGCACGCAGCCCAGCTCCAACCTCTAGGTGCGGCTGCCGGACAGTGTATACAGAGCCATCAAGACAGCAAGCAGAAAGCAAATGGCGGCTCCCGCGGAGTGGATTTTCGGCACAGAAACCACAGCCCCGCCAGCAATCCCAATCCACAAACTCTCCCTGTATAAAAAATATTCAAAAAAAAAAAGAAAAAAAAAAGGCGGGGCGCACTGAGCTTTCTTTGCCTCGGGTACTTACAATCCACTGCTGATTACACATTCAGCTTCTCCACCCGGAGCGAAGCGAAAGAGGAAGCAGATGGGAGCAAAGCGCCCGCGGCTCTGAGCAGCCAAGCGTCTATTTTTCGATTTCTTTGTTCTTCCTGCTCCTTGGCAAAGTGGTCCACTACAGATTAACGGTGAAAGGAGCTTTAACAGACTGTGCGAAATCTCTATTAAAGCCGCTGCTTTGAGCACCACGCTCAGCACTTCAGCAACCCCCGTACGCAGCGGCCATCTTCAAATCTCCTCATTGCAGTTTTAATATGAATTTCAGTGGGCTTTCTCTCTTGTACATGAAATTTGACACAGCTGATTGTGGGAATTACAAGAAATGAGGAAGTGCACTATTACAAATATAATATTGAAAAAGAAATTTGGTGTCTTTGTCTACCAGAAGTTGAGACTTATTTTAATGTTGAATAAGACAGTTTAACTTATTTAATTGTCTTGTGACTTGTGCTATCACCTACATAGAAAAATAGGCCCCAGTAGAACATAATGTTGAAGTAGATCCTTGAATTAGTTTTTGACACATTAGTAGCTGACCTTGCAGGGCAGTGGATCCTCAGTTTGGAATTATTGCAGGGTCAGCTGGACAGCTACCCAGGGTAGAGGGACAACCCTTGACTCCTCCCTACCTTTTCACACAGAGATCAATACCAGGTGAGTTCTGGCTCTCAGGTGAAATGTAAAACAATGGCCTTTCTAAAAACAAAAATGCAGGAGAAAATTTCTGATGAAGCACCACCACAATAATCAAGGAAACGATTGGTAAATTGTACCCCACTTAAAATGGTCTGTTCATCCAAGTTGGTGGTAGGAGACTAAGAAGTTGAGACACAGGCTAGAGTAGACATTAGCAGTGCACATATAGGGCAGGGCACCCACAACTGAAAACATGAGTCATCAGACAAATTGGGGCAAATGGAGTGGTGACCAGGGTGGATCAGAGTGCCTGTGGCAAACAGGACCTGTAACAGTGTGGAGCTTGACATGAAAATTGGGGGTCCTTAGGTGTTGTGAGTCAAGTTACTCCAACCTGTTACCCTTCTGTGGCCCTTCTGAGACTAGCAAACTTAGGTTTTTACAGTGCTCACACCAAGACTTCAGTTCTTGCTCTTGCTCTTGCTCCTGCTTCTGCTTGTACTGAGAACAGGTAATTGCTTTTTTTCCTTGAAAAGACCAGAGCACAGTAAGGGAAAACAGAAATTACTGCACTCAGATATCTATAGGCTCAAAGAGCCCATGGAATATACCTTAGGCACTGGCTTCCCATTCCCCTAGCCTGTGAATACCAGCCAGGTTGGTGTAAGAGCATTGGAGTGATTTCTCTTTTTAAATAATGCACCCTTTGGTGGTTGTCCCATGTTCATTAAAATCCCTCAGTGGTTTTCATCAACACTCCATTTACTTTACTTTGTTCATTAATTTTCCCAGAAACCTAAGTACTCACCAAGAAAAAAAAAATCACAGATTTGCCTCAAGAGGGCTGTGGAAATATGTGTTTTAGGATAAGATCTATTGTTGTATTCTAATTGCATATGAGGCAGTGTTATGACCGTGCACCTTGCTACTTGTTTCATGTTTCATATATATATATATATATATATATATATATATATATATATATATATATATATATATATATAATTTTGGGTCTTGTTGCCTCCTCACCTAGAAAGGATAAGAGAAAAACTAGCAGAGAATATCAATGAACTGTGGGTTATGAATAAAATTGAAATTGGCTGGCAGTATGTTAAGGTACATGATTTTAAAATATATTTTCAGATTCTATTAATTCATCTTAATGTAAAACCCTTTTTCTCTCATCCTGCTGTGAGGTGACATGAGTCAATTGGATTGATTTTTTCCAGCATATTAATTTTTGCATAGGTTTTATTCTAATTTTCTATATGGACTGAGATTATTTGTAGGCCATTAGTTGCCTAAGTCATTGAAAGTTATCTGTCTTTGGGATAAAAGTTATATTTTAAAATTGAGATTAACAGACAATGGACAGATATTTCTAAGCCACATAAATAACACCTCAAGCCAGAAGTAAAAAAAGTAAGTCAATTTTCTTTCCTGTGTCTAATCTTCATCTCCTCTTAGTTCTAGCTGTATACAGTAGTCCAAGATCTGTGATTAAATGCTTCCAAATGCTGATTTTCTAAACACCTCAGTTTAGAATTTTTCCATAAATTGAAAGACATGTTTTTTAGTAGAACCTTGTTAATAGTATCATTTTATAATATTGTTATTCTAAATATCCCAAAGGTTGTGTTTCTTTGTTATGTTTGATTAAGTATAGAAATTATTCTTCCAAGTAATAGTCTATTGCTTTGATGTCTGAATGAAGAAGATTTATTAAGTGTGACTTGTACCATCACCTACTCCACACCACTCTGTAGTGTTCCTATGCATTCTCACAGAATATCAGGTTGAGTTGTCATTACAGAGCACTGGTTATTTGTTGTTATTTGTTTATCTGAAGACATAGCTGAGGCTCTTTGCAGAGTTGTTAAATGCCTTTTAAGAAGTCCTATAGCTAGTGAGTAGCATCTCTAGTGCTGGAACCCAGGTTTTCTAACTTACAGTTGAGAACTGGTTTTCAGTACAAAACTTGTCAAAGCATGTTCAGAAAATGAGATCCTTGCATGAACTAAAAAACAGTTAGATGTTTGTTACATCAGCAAACAATTATTTGGTGTCTAGTTTGGTGTTGCATGCATTGACTCTTAAAAATTGAGAAAGTAGGTAAATGCTTAATAAAAGGAGCCAGCAGTTAAAATCAGTAGGAGAGAGAGATTGTAAATGTGTACACTGTTGATTGCCAGAGGAATTAGACAATATTCACCAAAAGTTTCAAGATTAAGGAAAGATGATTATAGGGTAAGAAGATTGAAAAAGAGCTCATGCAGAAAAATAAAAGAGCAACTCCCATGCCCCTGTGGTAAGAGCAGCCATCTTCCCAGGCTGTGCTCAGTGAAGACACTGTCTTTTGCAAGCTCATAAATTACCTTGATAGTTATGCTTTGCAGTGAAGTGTTTGTTATATATCTTCTTGAAAAACTGAGGGAAAGTTCCCATGACTGTTACTCTGGTTGACTCTGGTTCAGTTCCATTCAATGTCATAAGGGCTCTTCCTGCTTTATTCAAAGCAATCTGAGTTTCCAGATTCTAAAATGGAAGAGTCGCCCAGGCACACACACACATAACACATGGCCCATTGCCTCAAGATACTATTTCTTGGTCCAAGATGCTTTGAAGGAACTTGAGCCTCATGTGGCTCCAGAAAGAGATTGAGCCATGGGTCCCTGAAGTCCTGCTGCCATCTGCCCATTTCATGAACTGTGCTCCATAAACACTTCCTTGTGTTTTCTCAGGACCCCTTCTGGGCAATTATTGCTCGGGGCTCTATGTCATCAGCTTGAGTGAGCTGTGAAGTGACAGGAGAGGAGATTTTGCACTCTTCTTTCATTGAACATGTGACTGGTACCCAGTTTGTTTTCAAGACCTTTCCTGAAACTCCTTTCAGTTCAGTAGTTTGAGACCCATACCTTAAGATCTCTGTTATTCTAGAGTAAGGTATTGGCCAGTGATTAGGCTAATTCACAAGTTTGTTATCATTGTAAATAATGTTTCAAAGTATTCAAGTGTGTGTTTAGGAATTTATGCTTAGCTGTCTGGTGTGTTAAATTGTTAGTTTTATGCATAGATTTTGTAGTTGATCTGGGATCAACATGTAAGGGCTCTTGTAAGGAGCATCATGTAAGGGCTCTGTGTTATGGAATAACATCATGTGGATCCACTCGGTTATTTATCTGTCCCTTTAACATTTATTTCTTGCCTTCTACTAACCTGGCTATGCTTGGTACTAGGGACACAAATTCTCTTGGCCCAAAGGTGCTCTGTTTACCTTTTAGGACCTTCCTGTTTACCTCAGCGAAGACACAGGAATAATTTCAGAGAGAAAAAGAAGACATAGGACTTAGATTCTGAGAAACTAGGAGGGTTCCATGAGATAAATGTTAGCCCTGAGTTCAGTACAATTTGGCAGCATTCAGCACAGGACCAGATTCTGGGCAGAGGAAGCAACATTTGTAAAATGAGAAGGGAAGGAATTGGACATTTGCACTGGCTTTCAAGTAGCATAACAGATAGGACAGTGCTCTGTGTACAAAACAGTGGGAAGTCTAGCCACTCAGACAGAAGCCATGTCACAGAGGTCTTTGTGAAGTGAGCTTTTATTCTGTAAGGGGTAAGAGCTTGTAGAATGCTGAATAGGGAGGTGATATTCTCAGGTCCCTGCACTGGGGAATCTCTACTGTCCTGCCCAGGGGATGGGCAGTGAGTTTCCCCTCCTCTGACTGGCCTAGGAACATAGGGCATGATTGCAGGAGTTGGTTCAGAATTCAAGAATGCCACATGAAAGGATAGATTTCTGTTTCATTCCAGGCACCAGAGAGGATGGTGGCATTTGTTCTTCTCTGAAGCAGAGGTAAAGGTGGAGTTCCCTGCAGGGATTACCTTGGGACTGACACACATTCACTTTTTATTTAATATTTATATTTAGGATTAGAGATTTCTAGAGCTAAGTTTTAAAATTTAGTTTCATGTATAAGTTCATTCATTTGTAATGATTCCTCATTTGTGTTTGCAAAACTTTCCTATAGTATTTAGAGAACTGGTAATTATTCCCATGGAGAAATGTGTTTCCTAACAGCACATGTCTGTCATCCAGTGCCACTATGGCACTAATGCTATAATTTAGGTCTCTAAGAATATAGAAAATATAGTTACCAATGCAAGAATAGGGAATGTCTTCCTCACTCCTAAAATCTTAAATTTAGTTTAATGCCATGGTTGATAAGTTGGTCTTATGTTACCTTTGGTTTCCACATCTAGGGACTCAACCAACTGCAGATCCAAAATATTAAAGAAAAGTGATTTCATCTTTCTGAACATATGTGGACTACTTTTTTGGTCATGATTTCTATACAATATATTGTAATGACTGTTTACCTATTAACTGTTTTCCATCAGATTAATACAATGATTTAGAGGTAATTTAATGTATTCAGCTGGGTGTTATCAGGTTATATGCAAATACTGCCATTTTAAAGAAGGAGCTAGAGCATCCATAGGCTTAGGTATCCATAAAGAGTTCTGGAATCAACTCCCTGTGTATTCTGAGGGACAGCTGTGAACACATTTCAAGAATTACTATGAAAACTGGTCTTTTTAAGCTAACCAGTTTTGTTAAGGCAGTAGAGTGATTTGTGAGTAGAGATGACTTTCAAGGGATGAAATGAACATAAGTTCAGTATATGTCAGTCATGTTTTTTATTGATGTCTCTAATCAGATTAGTGCTAAAAAGAAAAAAAAAATACTGCAAATCAAAAGTAAGTAATTACCACACCCTCTTACACAGGATTTGTTTCAGTTTATAAAACTTGTTAAGTGTCTGCCATGCATCAGCACATTCTAGGTGTTTGGAGAACATCAGAGAACAAAAGACTGGGGCTGGGGTTGTGGCTCAGTGGTAGAGTGCAGTGCTTGCTTAGCACTTGTGAGGGACTAGGTTTAATTCTCAGCAACACTTAAAAATAAAATGAATATTTTATGTTCATCTACAAATATTTTTTTTTGAAAAGCAAAGTATCCCTTTTATTATAATTTCTTTTTACACAACCTTTTCAACCTAGATTCAGGTATCTTAACTACCCATCTCTTTCATCAAAGGAGAAGGGTCCTGCACATTGCAATAGGCAAAAAAGGCTTTCAGGAAATAAAATATTTTCAATTGATCCATTACAATTTTTTCAATTTTCTTGAGTACACTGGAAAGTGGGAAAGACAGGAGGAAAAATGGTACTGCAAACAATGAGACTGTAATAATCCTATTTAGGTTGGTAGTAAATTTTATGACTTTTTTTCCCTCCAAACAGGTACAAAGGAGGTTCAAGTGCTCTATGTGGATGCTTTCTATACCTAAATAATTTTCTTATTCCCAGTACTCCTAGCCAGTATCTAAACTGTCTGAAACATATTAAGATTGTTCAAATTAACCCTGGGCAATCACAAGCAAGGGAGAAGTACATCTTCTAGAAATACCGAATAGTGACATCTCAATGACATTATCAGAATTTAGAAATGCCAATTCAAGCTGGAGAATATGACGTGGCAAGTTATTAAAAAGGTAACAAAATCAGACTAATAAAGAGTATGAAATACAGATTTTCAAGATTAAAAGAGCTCCTTGGAAACACAATGAAATAAACAATGGCAGGGGGAGCAGAACATAAATGGGGCTTAGATAGTTTACTTATATAGACTCTTTACTATGCTAGCATTCCTTTCTCAAAAGGAAAAATATAAACTCCATGAAAAATATTTTAAAGTTTATTGCAAACTGCTACAATAATTTATTGTCAGCAAATGGTAGCTGTGAAAGAGGACTCCCACCCCAACAAAGGGGAAGTATAGGAGTTTCCAATTGGAACTAACTAGTTGCTTTTTATGGGGAGGGGAGTGTGATACAAAGGAGAACATATTCCCCCATCCCAGAGAAGTGCCGTTCCCCCCCTTAATGCAATTTGCTTTTGTATAGGTGGATAAAATATCTGATGACTAACCAGTGCAAGTGAAGTTCATGAAGACAAAGTCTAGGTGTGACAAAGACAAAAAGGTAAGTGTGGGATATAGATGCTAGTTAGTGAAACAGTATAAAACGGAACTTTGTTGTAGACCCACTCAATCCATCTTAGTATTTTCAAATCTAATCAATATACCAAATTAAAACTGCAAACCCCTCGCTGTGGGCAGGAAAGCATATTCTGCATCCCTTCTATCTTTTCTGTATTCCTTCTATCCGTATTCCATGTTCTACCCTCACATTGGAGAGATGGCAGATCTGCAACACTCTGAAACAATAGTGCATTTAAGACTATTTACTATAGGTGTCTCACTCCCTATTCCTTGGCATCCCAACCACCGACACTAGTGGGTGTACAGTAAGCCTCTTTCAGAGATGACATTGTTACCCCCCTTTTGGAAAAAATAAATCAAAGAGAAAACTGACAAATTTGGTAGTTTTAGTGTTTGTGAAAAACAAGTTGTTCCTTATTTTGTTCTCAGCAAAACTTCATTCTTTCCAACAGCCATCACACATTTCTGACAATAAACAAATAGGGTAAGTTTTCAGTTCTGGCTTCTGAGGTACATAGGATAGGAATTGCCCTTCTAAGACTCTAAAAATCAGTCAAAATAAGTTTTTAGTCTTTTGAGAGTTACAAGCTTGTACAAAAACGCCCATGTATAGTAATAAGCAATCCACACCCCATGAAAATCTATCTGAAGGGAAGTGGTAATTCCCAGAACTTCAGGTGAAAGCCAAAGCCATTATCATATAGCCTAACTTTGTCTACTGAAGTCTTTTCTGAGGTGTTACTAAAAGAGAAACAAATCAGCAGTTTTCTTTGACTTACTTAGGACTCTTACACTTTGTTCTTTCTCTAACAGTGTCTAATAGGGAGCTGCCGCAAACCAATGATAAAGCAAAGCAAAAAACAAAAACAACAACAAAAAAACAAACCAAAACAACCAACAGGCAAGAAGGGTGATACATAAAAGGAAATGATAGAGACAAAAGGAAATTCACAAGAAAAAAAAAATCTCATATCTGTAATTCAGACCTGAACAACCATCCTCATCCCCTCAAATTTCCTTAAATCTCAATGCTCTTAAAATCTCAAAGAGCACATTGGTTACCACAAACCCATTATCCTTCCCTAAGAAGGCTTCCAAAAAAAAGAACTAGGCTATTGTAGTGATTTTGTTAGTGCTGAGAACCAGCTTTCTTTAAAGGCCACTGGAGAGCTATGATTTTAGAGGCTGGCTGTGCTTTTCAACCCTATACCTTGCCTTCAAAGTACCTCTTGTGGAAAGGATCCCATGTCAGAATAATCTAATCTCTCCCAGCCCCACAAAATATAGCAACGAAGACCCTCCCCCCAAAAAAAATCAGACTTTCCATTAATAAATAAGGAATCTCAGGTTCCACAACACAAAAACACACATGTTCAAAGTGCAAATTTCTGCCATTAGCCTGGGACTTTTCTCACTGTCTCACTAATACACAGCCCTATCTTACAGTCAAAAAGACTGTGTAGAGGGCAGCCCCCTCCCTCTTGGGAGCCTGCTTCCAAGCAAATAAGCACCATTAAGAGCCATATGAAGGTTTGGGAGGGGGAATGAGGTGCTGGGATCAAAGAGGAGGGAGGTGGTCCACATGTATCCTTCCTTTCCAAAACCCAGTGGGGAATGGAGAAAGAGGGGTGAGAAACATGTGCTGTTTTAACAGCACATCCTGTTAAGGGGCCCTAAAGTGCCAATTCAAGCTGCCAGCCTCCAGAGATTAGAATTATATAGTATTTGAGGATAAGTGTGTTGCAGTGGGTAGAAGCCAGAACCATAGGGCAGCAGTGGAGGAGAAGATAGGATTGAAAGGACAGTAGTATACTATTGAGTCAAAAGCTGATCCAGAGCACATCGGAGTTATGGGTTGGAAAGGGGATCTGCCAATTGAGCAGAAGTCTGCTGCTGGCTGGAACCGAGTATGAGGATTAACCCTCACTTTTAGAGCTGCTGCTGCTTTTTGTCTACCTTTCTGTTAAAGGCAACATCAATTTTATAAGAGGGAGAACAGAGGGAGCTCTTGGGATGGGGTTTGTGTGTGCTGTGATCCACAATGGAAAGAGCAGGCCCTTCAGTTATTTTACTAGATTTTAAATGCTTTAAATTTTTTTTTTCCTTTTTATCTTTTAAATACAAAGTCTGAACTGTCCCAGTGTCCAAAGTCTTCCTTTCCACTAAGGTCCAGTAGAGTCTGAATCTTCAATCAGAACCTCTGTGGTAGCACCGGGAATATCCGAGTTCATGACCAGCCCTTCAGTGCCCCCACTGCTGCCACTTCCCACAAAGATCTTTCCATCAGCCATCAGGCTCACCCGTTCTGTCCCACTGCAGTACGACTTTGACATCCCTTCAGCTTCTAGCAGCAGGCACTCTCCAGAAGTTGAATTTCCCAAGGGCTCAGGAAGAAGAGGAAGACCCTGACCATCTGCAGGTTGTGTCAGGGACTCTGGGTTAGTGCCCAGGATATCTGTGCTGGTGATGAGGGCGCCTGCATTGGCAGCCAGAGCTTCTGCAATCAGCACCTCAGGGTGGCTTTTTGCTTTGTGTGCCACTACGCTGTCCTTCTTCTCAAATTTTTTGCCACAGATATTGCAAGAAAACTGGTAGAAGGAGTCTGCATCATGCTTCTTCATGTGCCAATTAAGGGATGCCTTTTGTCGACAAGTAAATCCACAGATCTCACATTGTAATGGCTTCTCGCCAGTGTGAATCATCCTGTGCACTGCCAGATTGTGGGAACTCTTGAAGGCCAGAGCACAATACTCACAGATATAATCCCTTTGATCAGTATGATGTTTGGCATGTCGCAGAAGTTGTTTCTGGAGCCTAAAGAGTCGTCCACAGGAGGGATGGGGACATACATATTTCTTCTTCAGCAAATGCTGGTATTTAATGTGATGCTGCAAATAGCGAGGGTGAGCAAGAACAGTTCCACATCCTTCCATCTCACAACGGACATATTGAATTGGAGGTTTTTTCCTCCTTTTGGGTAAACGTGGACTTTTGTCATCTTTTCGCCTTCTTCCTCTCTTCCTAGGAGGTTCCTC
Organism: Marmota monax; assembly: GCF_021218885.2. Classification (NCBI taxonomy): domain Eukaryota; kingdom Metazoa; phylum Chordata; class Mammalia; order Rodentia; family Sciuridae; genus Marmota; species Marmota monax. The sequence goes on from NW_026693622.1 coordinate 46,444, forward strand.
ATCTTCCCTAATTTCATTCTCTTCTTCTTTCATCTCCACTTCTACTTCCACTTTAATTTCCTTCTTTTCTTTCTCTTCTTTCACCTTCCCTGATTTTCTCCGTGGCTTTGGGGTTTCCCTTTCTAAGTGAGGTTTGTAGGTCTAGTCTCTTGGATCATCTTTAAATGGTATTTCTTCTTCACTGATTAGCATCTCTTCTTCCTCCTCCTCTTCCTCATCACTACTAATGCCACCAGGAGACTGATGTTCTTCTGCAACTTCATAATCAAGCTGATCTGTAATTGGTTCTGACTTGCAGATGAGCTGCAATGACCCAGTCTTGGAGCGAGAACTTCGAGTGTTTTCTGTATCTCGAAGGCGAGAGATAGATGTCCTGCTACTACTGCGCCAGCCCCTGCTAGGTCTAGATGCAGCAACGGAAACTTCCTGAGGGAGAGCAGACTCGTCTTCTTCCTCTTTCTCTTCCTTAGGATCTTTATCAGTTGTTATTTTTCTACGCATAGGAGCCGCGGACTCTTCTTGCCGTGAACTGGAGACGGGGCCTTGGCGGCCTGGGACTGCTGCCCTGGGGCGTCGAGAGGCCTGGCGCTGGGGCTGCTCCTCCGCCGGCGGGGATACTCGGCCTTCCTCCGGCGGGACACAGCGGCGGCGGCGGCGGCGGCCGCAGCGGCTCGGCCTCGGTCCCGACCTCCCCTCAGCACGCGGCTGCTCGTGGTCCCCGCAGGCGCCGCCGCCGCCACCTCAAGGGGCCGTTGTTGGGGCTCCTCTGGAGCCGCCTTGGCCGCCGCCGCCTCTCCCCCTTCCTGGTCCTGCTGCTCGGGGGTCTCGGCTCTTCCGTCTCCCCCGGCATCGGGGCTCGTCCGTCCCCCACCCCCTCGTTCCAGGCGGTGGAGGCGGAGGCGGCGGCGGCCGCGACGCTGCTCCCCCTGCCCCCCTCGCCTCCTGGAGCGTCCGGCTCACTCTCACCCTGAGCTCCTTTCCCCCCTCCCCTCCGCCCGCTCCGAGGATACCCCCCCCACCCCCTGCCACTCAAGACCCGCTACCGCTGACGGCACGCGCGCGCGCCCGCCACAAATGCTCAGCGGACCTACAAATATTTTTTTAAAAAAGAACAAATGATGCAAATCCTTGTTTTTTTGTTCTTCTCTTCCAAGTGCAGGGAGACAGAAACCAACAAATAGATAAGGATCTTGTCTGTTAAAGGTGTTGAGTATTTTGGACAAATCTAAAGGAGTAAGGTGGGTGGGCATACTGCCCTGTGTGCAAGACTGGTGAACCTCGTGGAGAAAGTAAGGTCGGATCAAATGCTGGAAGGAGTGGAGTGAGCAGCAGTGTGGGCATCAGGCGAAGAGTATGCATGGCAGAGACCCATGGGAGCTTGAGGCATGGATAGGGGTAGAGAGCAGGGAGCATGGAGGATGGTAACCTACTACTAACACTTGATCTGATGTGGACCAGGGATCCTGAGGCAGCTTCCCTTGGCATAGCCCTGAGTGCTGCTTCTTGCTCTAGGTCTCCACTTGCCACCCATTGAAGCATTATTGCTTATCTGATGCCTGAGAGTATTTTATTTCCTGTCATGTCCCAGGTTAATGATGACACTAAGAGACAACACCCATGTCTGGTGGAGTTAGTTCCCCAAGATGCCTCAACAGGCACACAATTACAACTTCAAAAAGTTGAGTGCCTCAAATTTTTCATTTTCCAAATCTGTCTCACCTAAAAAAAGCCAGAAAGAAATGTTTTACTTTAACTCAGTTATGAAGTTAGCTGAATTCCAGCTAGAACTTTCCATTAATGTGTTGGTGTATTGGATGGATATTTGCTGGGAATTTGACTCTAACCCTGTTATGTTGTGTCTTTTTGCTCTAGGTCAGCATTTTCCAAAAGGTATCCTACAGGTATTGATGGATGTTACAGAACATGGGAATTTCGTGATCCAATGCAGTGCTACGCAGACCAGGAACCAGACCAGTCAAAAGCGATGACTGGTCTGGGACAAAATGAGTTAAGATATTAAGACTAACGGATTAAACATTTTATATCTGTTTAAGGGAGAAATTTAATGCCTGTTAAGCTAATAACTTGAAATTGTGGGTATGTATCCTTTATGTATTCATTTTGAAATGTTAATTACTCTAGAAGTTTTATTGTATTTTATTAGAGATGCAGACCATGATGTAACTGGAAATTTAAAACTAGTCCCTTGTCATGGGTGGTTTGAGAAGTACTGATCTGACCTGTTTAAAAGGTGCTGAGTTAAAAGGGTTAAACAAGTGTCATTGTACTTCACACTTTTCACATCTGTGTGCTGACAGTAGCTAGAAAGTGTGGATTCAGCCTTTCCTGTTTCTAGGCATACTGAGTCACAGCACCCTATTTCATAGAGTCCTCTGAGACTGCCTGTCTGCACAGTAGTCTTTTCTTTTGGGAAAACTCTGATGGGCTGTTTTTTTGTTTTGTTTTGTTTTTTATTAATCATCTTGCAAATGTGACTTTGCTCTTCACTGGCTGTCTACCCGTTGATCTCTTGAATTTACTATCTCCTTTTTGCCAAGCTAAAACTGGTGCTGGTAGAATAAATGAATATATTTTCAAATTTATGTAAAAAGTTCAGAAAATGATTTTGAAAACTATGTAACTTTTCTTTTGGCCCCTTTCATCCTTGATGACTTGTAGAATTGGTTTTATTCAAATAGGTCACTTAACTAGTACATTGTTTTTTGTTTTTTTTGGTTTCTATTTTGCTAAGGATAAGGAGTTATTTTCATTGGAGCCATTTTACCCAGGACCCAGAACATAAAACTTAAACAGTGTTTCAGATTCTAGAATTTGGGAAATAAATTAGGCACAGACTGTGTCTGTTCTAGTAGTTTGTTTGTGTTTGTTTTGTTTTGTTTTGGGTTCTGAGGGTTTTATCCAGTACTCTTGCATTGAGCTACTCCCTCAACCCTTTTAATTTTTTGAGACAAATTGTCTTTAAAGTTCGTAGGATCAGTGAAGCTGAGTTACTTCAGGAAGATCACCTTGGTGGAGCAAGTCTTTGACCCTAAGCCGCCCAGTGCCAGAGACTGTTCTCTCATTTACTCTGCTGGGGCCCTTGCCAACTCAGTACATGAATAATAGAAAAACAGAAAACACCTTGTTCAGTGTGATAATAGTGTCTCTATTTCCTGTCATTGATGTGGGGGCTCAGTGACAGCATTATGTTGAAGCCTTCAGTTCCACCTATGTACAGCAGAGCAAGCACCATCCATGTTTCTGTTTGCTGGATTTTTAGTATATCTCAGAGGGATTAACAACTTTTTTCATTGAATCCTGAGAATTGACAAACCCTCATTTTAGATAAAGGGGCAATTTAATGTAAATATAATGTGGTACTCTTTCTGTGGCTTTCTGTAATGTAAATCATTAGCAGACGACTTACTTTACACCCAAACTGTCATTTGCCTATTGTAGAAGAACATGAAGTTCTAACATCTACTTGGGAATAGCACAGGTCACTGGAGTGTGCAGCCAGGTGTCTTTGAGTGGACAACCTGGCTCAAATTCTAGTATCTGGTGTCATGTTCAATTAATAAAATACTTTTCAAATTCCAGGTCTTAATTTCTGAATAAATAAGTCATGGTTCAGAAATTGTTATTATAATGGTGTTTAACCAACACACAACATACTTTTGTAGAATACTTTCGTGGGAAGTTAACATATAGATAGATGTCGGTGATTTTCTCCTGGCTATGTATTTTTCCTTGAATGCCATTTGTAGGATTGGTACATATGTGGGCATAGGAGAGGGAGGAATGAGGGAAATAGGACAGTGGAGAAGAGTGATGAAGAGGGGGAGAGACAGTAGGTAATGGAAAGTCATCATTCCTGTCTAAAGGAGCAGGTGGTCCTCCCTCTGCTCCCTCTTCTGTATCTTTTTTTTTTTTTTTTTTTGGTCTCTTGCTGGCAGCAATCTTCCCAGTCCTGAATATTGTGAATCTTTATGCTTAAACTGGGGCCTTTGTTCTTCTTGAGCTAAACTCTCCACAGGTGTTCAGGTCATGCCATGAGGAGAGTTTCTCAAAGTGCCCCAGTGTTGATCCTTAACAGACACCTGCTATGAGAAGAGGAGGTGTCCATCCCAGCCTGCAGGTGACATGTTCCTCAGTGTATGATGAAGCAGTGTCACTGAAGTCTCTTCATCAAATGAGCTCCTGAGTCAGTTATCTGGCTGCACAGCCAGGAACCCTGAGTCATTCTGGACACCTCCTTTTGTCTTAACCCTGAGTCCATCCCATCATTAATCACTCCAAGAATAGCTACAATCTGTCCCCCTCTCCCCACTACCCCCATGTAGTGACTGACTGTCACCCAGACTACCCAGAGTCTCCTAACTGGTCCTCCCACCCTCTCTCTATATTCTGCACATGGAATTTCACATTTACTCATGCACATATGTGACCCCACACACAGGTTGCTTAAAGCCCTTCATTGGATTCTCATTGCTTTTGAACCCCATATTTTCACAGGAGCTGCAGGGCCTTACCATCCCTTGTTCTTTGTCTTCCAGCCCCCTTGACCTCCTCCAGTAAGTTTGCATTTTGCTGCCTTGTCTGTTCTCTTTCCCTTCACTAGAAAGTTCTCTGCCTAATGTTCAAACAGCCTCTTCCCTGCTTACACTGTCTTTACTTATGTCACTTCTTTGGTAGGGATTTTCCCACCACAACTTGTCCCCTCTTAGAGCATCTTACAGAATTTTTGTAGCTCTAATTTCAATACATAATCTTTCTTGTCAAAGTTATTTAATATTTGCCTTGAAGATCTTGAAGATTTCTCTGCAAGAGAAGTTACAGTGAAAGAAGAAAATCTGAAGCTAAGATCAGAAAACCAAGTTCTTGAACAATATATAGAAAACCTCATGTATGCTTCTAGTGATTCTCAAACAAGTGACACAAAAAGAAAAACAAAATAAGGGATTGGTTTCCCTTCTGTTTTATGGAATTTCTGCTGCTCATTTTTTTCCTTTAAAGTTTGGATAAATTCCTAAAATTATAGTACTTTTTTGTGGCTTTATTGAATATTTATGAAGATAATTGCAGATCTAGGCAAAATTAACTGCATAGCAAGAGACATCCATGAGTTTGTGTATTATGTTAGTCTATGAAAATGTGCAAATGTATTGTAGAGACTTTATAATGAGAACTGCATATATTTATGAGACTTGAAAATGAATGTTTTATCAAATTTGCTTTCATATATAGGTTTAGCACTATCTTTTCTTATATAGGCTTAGTAAAATATATAAGAAAATAACCACCATGTTGTGAAAAAGTGAACAAAGTCACGTACTAAATGCACAGCTTTATGTACCCTGTCTCTCACTTGTGCCTAAAATTTCCCCTCCCCTAAGAGAAAAAAAAAGATTTCACATTTGGAAAAGTAATTTTAATAGCTAATCACTTTTGAGTGTAACCTGACTCTAGTTGTTGAAACTCAACAAAAATAAGATACTCTGTTAGCTAGGGCTTGTCCTGTGTGATATTTAATAATGAGAGAGGATTGCTGGTTTGTCTTTAGGCAATTGGAAGATGGACTAAAAGTATAAAATGGACTCATACTGGGAAGATTTGTTTAAATCTTTATTTTGCATGAAATTTATTTTGCATGAAATAACCCACTTGTTACCTGGAAGGATAAGGGTTCTGATCATGTGTGTGTTCAAGATAGAAAATCTTGAGAAAAAATAGAAATGGGGCAGGACTTGGTAAGTACTAGTAAGTAACTCCAAATGCTTTCACTCCAGATTTTTGTTCCCTCTGGCAGAATAGATTTTTGGTGAATTAAATATAAATATGAACGTACATTAAGTTTGAATAACTTTATGTAAGCCACATATTAGGGAGGTCAATTAGATCAACTCTTGCAAAATTCCTTAAAAAAGTTTATTAGTAAGAGAATCATGAACACATGATAAAATATACATGTACAATAATGGTAATTTTAATCTTAGTACTTTAGGACTTTATTTTCCCAGAAATTTTTGTAATTCAACCATTTAGTTTGCAGAGGTTAAGTCATTCTTTAACAATTTTTTTAGATTTATTTTTTAGATTCCATTTGGTCAGGGAATTCATATTGGAAATAATATTAAGATAAGAGGAAAAGAGATTACTAACATAGCTTAAGGTTATTAGATTTGGGCTACTTTTAATCATGGAATAATCTTGTGTATTAGTGTAAGATTTTATATGTGACTTTAGCTGTATGAATATATAATTAAACCACAAAAATTTTGCATCCCTTTTGTGACCTAATTTACAAATATTTAAGGTTGTGTTACAGTTCTGATTTGCTTTTTAATAAAAAGCTCTTACATAAGAAAGAAAAGCATTTTGACATTTCCACCTTATGGAATACTTCAGGGAGTTAAAAAAATAAACCAGCTTTAAGTGAAAGGATAGTAATCTGAAGGTTGTATTTTCAAGTCAAAAGAGGAAGTTATAGAGAAATAACTTGTATTTTCTTGTTTGTGGGAAAGGCACACCATCAATGGCATACATGTGCACATGCATGCACACACAGACACACACACACACACAGACACATATTTTTATTTAATATGTGTAGACTCCAGGCTGATGGTGATAAACCCATCCTAATTCCCTCTTAAGTTTGGGAGCCATCTCATCAAAAGTTATAAAAAGTATATTTCTATTTTCTGTAAATACTAGATTTTGTATTTGGCCTGGCCATATTTTGAGGTTTTAAACTTGCTTGGAATGCCTTCCCTTGCATTGAACTCACCCATGCCTGGATTTTCCTGAGCAGTTAACAAACCTCTCTGAAAATTTAGTGGTGCCTCTTAAATTCTGATGTTGGGATCTGAATTTATTTTCTGTCTTGAAATGTTGAGCCATTTATATCATTAATTACTATCTGCTTTTGTGTTATGCTTGTCAAAATCCTGTTAGCTGTTAGTTCTCAAGACACCCCCCTTTGCAACTTGTTGTGCTACAAAACCTCTTTCCTTAAATCTGGGGTGCTGACCTCTAGCCCATGTTGGGAGAGACAGCCACTGATCAGCTCTCTTTGTGTACACAAATAGAAGCTTTCTTTAATTTGACTTAAAAATGGAGTTGTTAGTCTTTTCTTTGCATCAGGGTTCAACAATGTACAAGAACCAGCAGCAGTCAATGCCTCTGTAGAAGGAAAAGGCACTAAACAGAAGGAACTAGGGGGAGACTTATGTTTCCAGTTATTCCTTTTTGTGCCATTTCAATATTTAGGATCTTGCACTTTATTCAAAAGTAAAAAATTGAAAATAAAAAAAACGTTTTGTTTAGCTTTAAAGCAACTGACATATGCTGTGTTTTTAGGTTGGAGTACTATCTCCTTCACAGCCATTAGGTTGGGTTGTCTGGACCCAGGGAAGACACCTGTAGCTAATGTTTGCTTTTGTTTTGCAGGACTTTGTTGGCACTAGGATGTCATGTGAGTATTTTGGATGAATACACTGAAGAAAAGGTGAAAAAAAATGAAGCCTCCAAAGAAGTAAGTTGAGTGACAGGCTGTATCCACCCTTCAGGGTGCTGTTAGTGAAGCCTATGCAGATTGAGGGAGACCTGGGTGCCTTGCTTGTACTTGGCCATCCACTGCAGATTAAAAAATTCATATGAGCTGAATTACATATGCTTCTTCATGTTTGTGGTGGACAGTAGACTCTCAGGTTGCTGAGAGGAAAAACTAAGCTCAGTGTGTGTTTGAGAGTATTTTATAAAAAGAGTCTTATTTCTATTGTTTGAGCACTTATATCTGAATTCATGACTTCATGTGACTTTCCATTTCTTATCAATTGTTTATAATTTTATTTGCTTTTATTCAGAAAACATGTTTGAGGAATAATTATAAAGCAAGTTTTGTTATCCCTATTTGAAGATGAGAAAGCCAAGCAGACACATGCTGAGTGGCTCTGCCTGTAGCAATGCTTAGCCTTGTAAACTCTGCATCCTCATTGCTAACAGTCCTTGAAGTTACCTGCTTCATAGGGAAGTGTTAGGTACTAAATGATCAGGTATATGATAAATGGTAGCTACTTTGTGATGTTATTATTTTCTCATTTATATTTACTTAAATGTGTGAATAGTCTCAAAGGTATAATTTTATGGTATGTTTCATACATTTATGTTTTGAAGTGATCCTTTCTGCTCAGTTTCTTGTGTATCTAATGGTAAAAGATAAACTATCTGCCATCAGAATCTATGTAAAAACCATATGAAAACATTGATAACTGATAATTTTACATTGTCCATTTTTCTCTGAACTGTATTTCTACTCCATTTTCCCCACTCTAGATCACACCTTTGGGTGATGTCCTTTTGACAAGAAGACTTTGCCTTTGAGTAAAATTGCAAGATCAGTTGCAGTGTTCATGTTCACAATTTTTGTTATTAAAAAGCTCATTGTATTCAGCGAACCAAAAATCATTGCTGTTTATAACAAAAAATCCTGTTTAATGATTTTTTCTGTTGACAACTCAATAAATTCTTTGTGGAATTTTTTAAGAACAAAATAATTGGAAACCACCTAACTTGCAAAAGAATTCATTATCCTCCTGTTACAGCCATTTATATTTTTTTCAGGTTTTTGGAATGTATATGAAAAAGGCATTATTAGTGCTACAAAGATTAAAAAAATAAAAATTCCAACACAACAAATAAGTATTCCTGCTTTTCTTTCACATGGGAAAGAAAATGGAATTATTAATTTCATGTTATTTTGCAAGCATAACATAGTTATTTTTTATATTGCTCTCTGTGTGTATAATGTGTGTTATGTGTATGTTTGTGTTTCACTAAAATCTTGGGGTACAATTTACCTTGTTCCATTAGTGTATTTTTACCCATGTAACCTAGTTGGTAAAAGCTGGCTTTCACTTTCAAAATAAATAGTTAAAATAATTATCTTTTGTCATAAAAAGTCTGACTTTCTTTTCTGTTTAATCAAATGCATTAATTTATGTCCATGTAACAATTCTCTGAGTTCTGATTTCTAAATTTAAGACAGTGTTTGCAGTATGTCTTCTAGAGCAGCCCAGTCCTCTTCCTGTGGAATTAAATAAGAACTCCTCTCATCTGCAGTCTGTGCTATTTCCTAATTCACCATGAAACACCATTTAATTTTTACTCCATTTGCCACAGTTAGGGAATTGATAGTAACTGGCATCAACACGGATGTAGGTCAGCATAACCTGAAATGTTGGAGAGTTTCAGAACCATTTTAAAGAACTTTGGCATCATCACACAAAGTTGTGTATTCACACATCTTCTCAGCCAGTGTCTCCACCCTTGGAGAGGTGCCCTTGAGAAAGGGGGTGCCAAAAGACTTTCAAGTATTGCCTTAGTGATATCATTTACAATAGAAAAATAAATAAATAAAAAGGCAGTATTGGGGGTGAGTGGAATATTCTTCAGAAGGAAAATGAATGATTTTCCATATAGTCTTAATATAATGAATGAATTATAGTTATGAATGTCAATGCAGGCAAACATAAAACATAGTGTTGAGGATAGAAAAAACATCTCACCAGGTGACATAAAGTCAAGACACTGTACAAAGGCAGTCACAAACTACATATGTGCACATGTGGATTTTGTTATACACTGAAGGTTCTCTTGCAGATAAGTAGAAAAATGATGGACTAGTCAGTCCGTGGAGATCAGATCATTGATTTCAAAATGGTAAAAGTACTAGATTTCTCCCTTGCATCATATACAGACATTTGCAGGAAGAGATCCAATTGCATAAGACAGAAGATTTTGAAGTCAACAGCGTAGGCTATCTTCATGACCTTGGAGAGGGGAAGACTTTTTTGAAAGCAATGAAGCACTCATTCACACTTCATTTAAAACATTAATTCAATAAAATATTCTTGGAGAGGACTTTTCATCATATCCTGTGTAATGTGTGTCATTCCCTTTGCCTTGCTTTATCTTTCCAATCATACTTGTGATATGGTATCACTTATTTGCCTATTTTCCACCCTGGCTTCCTTCTTTTTAAAACCCCATGCTTGTGATTAATTGCTCCTTAGATACTATTGAGTAAACAGAAAAATCTAATAAATTTTACTATATTGAAAAACTTATGTACATCAAAAGGGATGATAAACTAAGTGAAAAACCTTGCAGAACAACACCAAGACTCCTATACCCAATTAGATGTTCTGATAGAATAGTTAGAAGAGGGTACAGATAATTTACATCTAATAAACATGAAAGACACTCAACATAACTAATATCAAGACAATATATGTTAAAATCCCAATGAAAACCTATTATGGCCCCACCAGTTTAGCAAAAACTAAGTAAATTCATGGGACTATTAATTAGTACAACTACTGTGAGGACCAATGTAGCCTGATCTCATAAGGCTGGAGTGGGCCTTGTTATTTCTTATCCAGACATGAGACTTATAGAGGCTTTTGCATACAAACAAACCTGAAAAGACAATTCACTGGAGAATAAATTGTAGTGGCAGGAAATTGGAAAGAACTTAAAGGTCTTCTGACTTGAGAATCTAAAACTAATTTTCAGTAGAGTAGTTAAAACAAATTCATGATAGCTAACTGAAGCTGCAGAACTAATCTTGAATACATTGGGGGGTGTCTTGAGAACTTATAGATAACAGGATTTTGACAACCATAATACAAAGGCAGGTAGTAAGTTAAAGATCTACATGGCTTAATATGTAATGGTAGGGAAAATATTTAGATCCAAACATTAGAATTCATGAAGCATTGCTGATGTTTCAGAGAGGGTTGTTATTTGGTCAGGGGGAGCCACGATATATGAGGTGTCACTAAGGTTTTAGAGAGGGTTGTTATATGGTCAGGGAAAACAAGGCATGGGTGAGTTCAAGGCACAGGCAGGAATTCCACACAAGTTTAGAAATCACAGTAATTTTTAGTAAAACAGAAATTAACTTTTCATGACTTCATAATGAGATGGCTCCCAATTTTAAGATGGAATTAGACTGTATTCATTACTAGGATTACTCAATTTCAAATTCAGGGCATTTTTGACATGTATGGAAATGTCATGAGGTACTCCGTAAACCATTTTTTATGTGTCAGCTAAAAAATAAATTTAAATGTGAACATTTGCTACAAGCACATTATTCTGCTTCGTAGCCTTGCTAATGAAAACCATCCTCAAATCAGTTGGTTTTGGGCTGAGATTGACACTCAGTGGTAGAGCACTTGCCTTGTACATGTGAGGCACTGGGTTCAATCCTCAGTACCACATAGAAATAAACAAATAAAGGTATTTTGTTCATCTACAACTTAAACAAAAAACGATTGGTTTCCCTGTTCTCAGAGGTGAAGTTTCCTACTACTACATTTTTGTACCAGTTCCACATCAAATATCCCTCAGTTAGAATTTTCTCACAAACCCTGAGGTTTTTAGCCAGTCATTCTCAAAAATACTGTGTTATTTTCCCCTACAAGTTAAATTGGTATAAGATCTTATTTGTATAATGAATATCTATGTTTTCAGTGCCAGTTAATCTGCTACTTATTATATGGCAGCTACAGTGATGCCAACACAAAGCCACTAGATGAGGGACTGGGAGTGTAGCACAGTGGTAGAGCACTGTCTACCACGTATGGTGACTGCAAATGCTTCTATCTGAGGAGACTGGATGGAAAATTCTGGGTGTTTTCCTACTCCTCACAGTTTAATATGGCCATTCTGCTTATTTTTAGTTCTGTTTTATTCTCTGATTAAAAATATTGAGAAATCTTTCCTCAAGCAGGATTTCTGTACATGTGTCATAGTAATATTTTATTGAAATTGTTCAAGTAATTTGTACAGTTTTGTCTTTTTTATTTACTGAGATACATTAAAATATCCCATTGCTATTGTGGATCAGACCAACTTTATAATTTTGCCAAGTTATTCATTAAATTTTATGCATGTGCTACCTTGTTAAAAATTAGTGGCCTCAAGAATGCTGAATATGTTCTTATTTATTATCATAGTTTTTATTTTCAACATTTTTTATTAGTTGCTCAAGACAATACAATGATCTTGATGTATCATACATTTGATTTCAATAGGGTATGAATTCTCAATTTTAAGAGATCTGACAAAATAATTACTGTAAGTGATTGTGTACCTCAATATCAATGGAATATGTCCATAGATCCAAAATTGAAAACTGTTTACAATGCATTTGTTAGATTTCACTTTTATATATAAAAGTTTGATGTCTGTATTTAATTTTTGTCATCTTATTTTTGCAGATATCTTTAGAATTTGTTAGGTTTGGGAAAAAAAGAATATTTTTAAGTTCAACTCAATTTTTTTTTCTTTCTGGATTTTTATTTTGTTAACTATCATTGCCATTGCCTCCAAAGAATGAAATTTTATTTTGAAATGGATGAAATCTAGAATGTCATTTTCCATGCATGATAATTTCCCAGCTTCTTGATGTCCAGGTCATAATTCTTTGTATTTGTGGAATTATAGAAAAATTACCCATTTTTAAGAAAGTAGTCTTTACAAAGAAAAAAAAACCCACCAACAAGTAAATGGATAACTCCACATATTTTCATATATATATATATGGAGTTAAATTTTTAAAATACTAGAGTCCCCAAAAGCATAAACTAGCAACTGGATTTTTGTTAATATTCAACAACATACCATGTGAGCATCGGAGACTCTGGATTCCTGGATATCTCCACCTGGGTCAGGACCTTGCTGAGGGCTATTTCCTAGCTGGCTTTCAAGAACTTAAATGTTGGTGATGGTGAGTGCGATCATTTGGCTCATTCTTAAGTTCATGATACAGTGAAACTATGGTTCTGATGCCTGATGTTGGAGGGTAAGTGAGCCAATGAGCTGGAACTTTTAAGTCCCATGGGTACCATGTGGCCAATTGGATAAGGCACCCTTGAAATAGCTGTAGCAGAAAGGCTGTGCTGCTAGCTTGGATTTTGATAAGGTGTAAATGTCTTTGATGAGTGTAACAAAACAAAGGTCGGGCCAAAGGATGGAGTTCCAGAGTCCTGGAGGACTCAACTTGAATTCCTCTAGTTAATGAGGTGCTTGTAACAATTTCACTTCAGTTCACAAAACTGCAATGAGAATCCATCATGAATATAGGCCTTCTGCTGGAAGCTGAGGTAACTAAGAAGAAAAAGAACCTGGTCTTCTCTTTATGTAGGTTGCAGTGTGCCAGCGGAGGGTGTTGCTTGCATAACCTCTATGGAGCAGAAATGCTCCATAGGAGCTTCATGCAGAGGCATTCTTCTCCTGCAGGGCTTGAGAAAGGATCAGGAGCCCAGCTGTGCAGTAAAGTTGAGGACCTTGGCAAAGCAAGGGGGATGGCGCTTGTCTTCAGAGATGTACTTCTATGGGGTGGCCTATGGCAACATGAGCCTGTGTAAGTTTAAATTAAAGCACATTAATAGTTGCACTTCTCCATCACACTAGCTACATGTCAAGTGCTCAGTGCCCATGAGTGGCTGATGGTGCCTTTAAGTTCTAAGTTAAGTCACTGAACAAGTGTTTAAGCCACTATGACCATGCTTATCAAATACAAAATTGCAAAATAGGAATTTTGTACCTTTATTACTTAATTCTATTTTGAACACATGTATCTCTGAGTAATGAAATTGGAAATCTAATACTCTACCATTCTGGGTGGCTAAATACCAGGGGAAGATGAAAGTTTGATTTTTTCCATGTTTCTTGTCTATACTGGCCAGTACTATGGATAAGACCTGAGATATTGTTTTCATAATTAGTTTTATTTTAAAATATTTGATAATCATGCTTTCCTTTTTTTATCTTCTAAGTATGTTAAAAACCTTTAGACAGAGGTATCAATTTTGTTTGTATATGTGTCACAGCATATTTGCAGATTCCTGGACTGCCCATCCACACTGTTCAATCACATAACTGATGTTAGTGACACAGCACTGTTGCATAGAAGAAGAACCACTGTGGTCCTGAGACAGGTGATGGAATGAGCTGGGGCACCACATTTGTGTAAATAACTTTTTTTTTTGGTTTTAGGCTTAACTTCACAGAGTTTTTAAAATATAAAGAATGACTTGAACTTTATATTGACACCTGTGTCAAATAGTCAATGTAGAATTTTGATGAATTATCCAAAATACTTGTGGTCAGTATTGTTGGACTTTTGTTGGAGGTGCTGGAGAAGCATCCTTGTGGTCTCCAAGTGGTTGGAGTTTGCCCATGCCTGAGACTTTTCACTATTTTTTGGCAGTAAATCTCTCATCATCCCACCCTTAAATTAACTTGACACAAATTCCTTTTTGAAGCTTCTTAATTTGCCTGCCACTACTTTTAAGAGTTCGCAAGCCACTAAAGTGCAAAGGATCAAGTTTGTACACCTGCTAATTTATGGCAACAGAATATTTTTAGGCCAGTGATATGTGGTGATTACTACTGTCCTAGAAGATTTCATAAATGTTCTGTTTTCAATATTTTCTTATTCCTAGCTTGTGTACTAGACTTGACTTGGCACTTTCTGCCATCTTAGTGGTTCCTTCTCATCATCCCTTGCAGAATCAGGGCTGCTTATGCTTCTGTTGGAGCTGTGGGTAGTCATGTGCATCTAAGAATATAGCACGGGAATAGTGAGACATCCACAGACCCAGTGAGGTCTCCCAGTAGCATCAAATGATTCAAAGTGATTTGGGGTCCAGGGCCCTGAGTACATGAGGGGCTGAAATGTAGACACTGTGTGACCCAACAGCGTTGGCACCTGGTGAACTCATCTACAAGAGACCTAAGGACCAAAGGTGCCCTCACCATTATAGCATCAGGAAGACCTGCAAAGAAGGCTATGATGGGAGTCCTAGAGTGATGGTGGGGATTTCCTCAGAATAGCTTAGGTATTACTTATCTGTTGCTCAGTTTTCTGACTGTTTCAAGCAAGGACTCTGGTCTTCCATTGGTGATTTTATTTCTTCCCGTTAGTGCACTGGGGTGGGGTAGTTCCTCTAGAGGCCTGATTGAGGAATGGAAAGTTCAGCCATCCTGAGTTTCCAAGGTGTGCTGAACAGTTGGTCAGATAACCTGGGGGGCAGAGGGAGGATTTATGGAAGGAGACAGAAACCTCTCTGAATGGAGGGCTGGCTGGAAGGAGATGTTTTCCAAGGCAAGTTGCAGGTTTCCAGCTGCCAGTGTTCCCAACTTAGGCAGTGAATGTGTGGCTTGAGAAACCCACTGGGCAGCTTCTGGCATGGTTCCTAGGAGCCTAAGACATGTCTATGAAGCTGAAGGATTTTCAGACCTTGGCCCACTGGGTCAGCAGCTGACCACCTCTTCTGTCTACCACTAGTCAAAACTCAGATACACAGAAAGGGCTTTGGGTTTTGTCCTCAAGAGCAGAGCATCTGCTGGAGGAATCAGTGGATTAGGAGGTGTTCAAGTTGTTCCATGCATGGCTAGAGAGATAAGACTCTGTCTGGGTTGGAGAATAGAAGCACTGTAGAGAAAGAAGGGATAATGAAAGAGGGAGGGGTGGGGGAGTGGTCTCGGGAGCAGGGAAGGGACTGATAGAGCAGTGTTGGTGGGGAGAGATGGAGAGTACAGGGTGGACCAATGTGTGAAGGGAAAGAGAAGAGGGAGGAGATGTTGAGAGGATGAAGGCAGAGGAAGAAACGTGGGGGAAGAGGGGTGGCACAGGCCGGAAAGGCTTGTGAACAGGGCAAGGGAGTAGTGAAGGCTACACAAATAGGGTGGCATCAACCAGAGGCAGTGGCTAGGAAGCAGCCCCTTAGGACTGTCTGAAGGATGGCTGAATCTGGACAGACCTTTCTGGAAGGGATTTAAGTGACTTTCAATTGGGAGTCATTGTAATAAACCTGCAGTGAACACTTAAGTACATCATCATTTGTCAGTACCTCTGATTAATTTTTTCGTGATCCACCAGAGGTGGAATTACTGCATACATTCTCTGTGTGTTTGATGCTTCCCTAATAATCCAGAGTAGTGGTGCCATATATAAATATTTATCAAAGAATGGTAAAGAAGATGGCAGGTCTCATTGCATTCCTACTACCTGAACTTGAATACTTCTCTGAATCTTTGCTAGGTGGATAGGCAAGAAGCACTATATCATGCCCAATCAAATGCAAGGTCAAAATCAGATGCCATGCTCACAGGTCCATGACGACTGTGGAACAGCTATGGAGACTGCATTCTGTAGGATTTGATGTAGTTGCACTAAACAGTGGATCATTTCCTAACACAGTATTATCTTGGGTGTGAAATTAGCTATGGAGACCACTGAACCTGTTCTTGTGTGGACACTTGCACTCTACTCTTTGGTGACTATTTATGGTACCACTTCTCTGAAGTGTCACTTCACAATACATAGAAAGAAACTGTAGAATGTACATTCCCTCCCCCTGACTCCTCCTGCAGATTCTGATCTTTGTTCTTGTTCCTCCAGGTCCTTGGTTTAGTTGACTCCTTGTGCCTGAGAGCCTCAGTGCTGAAGATGAATTGCCACCAGCCATTTGCCAGTTCATCTCATACATGACTGGCCTGTGGTCTTCAGACGGTCCCAAAATGATGAACTACTCAGTGGAATTTATCTGATGGACTCACTCTCATAGAACTTGAACTCTGGTAGGGAGAGGCTGGGGATGGAAGGGAGGATTGATGGAGTGAGATATGGGTATTTTTCTGTATTCCACTTGCATTCTTATTTTCTGCCTTAATCAGCTTTCTATTGCTGTGACAGTGAAACTGGAATGTTTACACTTCTTCTGGCAGATGAGGTCTGCACAAATTGCAGCACTCTAAGCTAAAAAGTGTTGCACTTCTTAAGGGTGGGCCATGCCCTCCCATGCTGCAGCAGACCCCAGCCCCACACTGTCCATTTCTACCACTTTCTTTATTCTTATCTTCTGAATTGAAAAATAAAATCCACAGACAAGATGAGTGAGGGTAAGAATAGAATTTATTGAAGAGTAGAAACAAGAATGATACTCTTCACCTGTGAGAGGGGAACCAGTGCGAGGTTTTCTATCCCCCTGTGCGAGTGTAGGGGAGTGCACAGCACTTAGGTCAATGCTATTGTCCCAATCTTATGCAATTAGGTTTGAACAAAATACTAATTCTGTTCTTCTAAACTTATGGTAACTAGGGTTAGGAAAATTACAAATGCTATTGCTTAGCCCTAAATCCCATTCACATTATTCTTACTTCCATTTTTTCTTGGCCTCCTCTCCTGGCAAGAGGTTGAGATAGTGAATACCATAGGCTCATGGGTTGTGCAGGGGGTGTTGATATTCTCTAGCTGCAGCCATGCCTAAAGCAGGGGTCTGCACTGGGCCAGTTGGAGTTGGTTGTTGCTGAGATGATAGAGAGCCTTGGCTCTCCTACAGGGATGGCCCACTGTGTCTCATGCCCGCATTCACCAATGGTGTCCAACCCACCTGGGGCTGCCATTCTACCACTGTTTCTCCATTCCACTGATAGGCTGCAACTTCTCTGGAGGGACCATGGGTCTTAGTGCACAGCTTGGTGGCCGGGGACCCATGTCAATGGCCACCTAATATAAATGACATAGATGGAGTGTAGACTAAGAGATGGAAGATGGTGGAATGGAAGAAAGCTGCATTCCAGGCTGTGATGTGCCTCAGGACCAAAGTAATGGTGTACAGATTCTCAGCAGGGTCTGAGAAGGAGGGATGTCACTAACATTTCATATTAGACACTCAGAGTGGCTTTAACACTCAGAAATTTTGGTACAATAAGCAAAAATGAGGGACTACATCAGTGATGACCTGGCTGCCTTATGTGTGCCTCTGGTGCTAATTCACCACAAACAGAGAGTGGAGGAATAGAGTTTGGATTCAGAGAAGCCTGAAATGATAAAAATGCTGCCTGATCTTAGCTGATGCAGAGAGTTCAGTGTGTGCTGTATCTCAGCTGGCCTCTGGAAACTGAAGCAGAAGTCATCTCTGGGTGAGATCACTGCACTGGTGACTGGGGATCTTAGGATATTTGGGGAAAAAATAAGACCACAGCTGTGATATTTTGGCTGACACCCATGGAGTGACCAAGGAGTGGCCAATTGAGTGAAATAGGCAGAGTGGACTTCACCCTGTTTGATTGAAGTAAGAAGGACAAAGGGGAGCACAACTCATTTGTAGTTTGTGTCTCGTGGCTCATGTGACCAGCTGAAGTGGGCTGGGATTCTGAGCTGGCAGGGTGAACACCTCAGGGGCTAAACCCATGAATGCTGTACTTATGGGCAGCATTCAGTGGAGGATTGGCCCCTCTTCTCCACAAATGGTTTTTTAGGGAGTCTCCTGAGGACCAGACACACATCAGAAATGAACTGCTGTCTACCCTAGGTCTTAGTCAATCTAATCCCTCCCAAGGTGGCACCACTAACAAATCCCATTAGGTCTGATTAGACTTAAGCTTCACTTGCTGGAACTCCTCTCACAGAGTGCTGTAGAAGTGGTACCCTGAGCATACGCAAACTGAGTACCCCAACTGTGTACCAGTGTACCAAACTGGGGTGAATGAAGAAAATAGTACTGACATTACTGAATAATTCCTTCCACCTCATACTGTTGCGAAGGGAAGCTGAGTCTTCATTCTCAAGCCATTCCAACTGGCAACTCAGAGAGCAACACAAAGACAGAATGGTCTTAACACCTCCCACCCCTTGCTCTGTAATTTCAGTATTTAACTCAAGAAGAAATGGAAAGAAAGACCCTAGGGCATAGACAGTGACCACTGAGTCCAATCAACTATTTTGACGACCTCAGTGAAGATAGTTTCTTCATTCTACACTAAGATGTTGGGATTTCTAAATTTTCATTTCTTTTATT